>NW_007248649.1:143454-208858 GCF_000164805.1 Carlito syrichta | reverse complement strand
TAACTGTACCCCACAAAACCATAATAAAAAATACTGATTAATGAAAAAAAAAAAAAAAAAGAAAGAAGGATCTAGAAGACAATAGAAAAGCGCTTAGGGATACTTAGAGGACCTTCTACTGCAAATAGAAAGCTGCCACATAAACCCTGTATGGATCATAAAATGCTCAAGAATTGAAAGATCATTTGTTTCATCTCCTCTATTCCTCTCACAAATGTTAACCTCACAGACACCAGATAAGTCTTTCCAAATCGCAGGCCTTCATTTTCTCATTTGTAAAATGATGGTGTTGAACTAAATGATCTACCTGCTCAGTTCCAAAAGTCTGAGATCCTTTGATTCCATGTCAGTGGCATGAAACTAAGAGCTAATTTCAGTTATTTGCCTTGAGTAACTTTATCTTCTAGCATAACCAACACAACATTCTATTCTAATGCAGCAATAAAAGGTGCTAGCCACTCTTTTGATACATTTATTGAACCAACTGCATATGTATCGAGTGTTTAGCATTGTGCCTAATATACTAGCAGCTAAGACAAAAAACAGTACAAGAAACATCTGTCCCATCTATAAGGAACTGACAGCAGGTGCTGACCAAGCTCACCTCATGAACAAGTGCTAAGCTGTGCGGTCCCGGGTGAAAGTTTGGCAGCTGTTGAGAGATGAGAGGAATCAGCATGCGACTTAAGGACCAGGCTTTTGCCCAAGGTGGGGCTTGTACTGGAACTTAACAGACGAGTACACTTTGGATGGACAGGCAAGAAGCAGAAGGGATAATCCAGCAGGAACGTGGGAACGAGAATGGACTGTACAGAGGACGATGAGGACACTGATCTCCCTTCAGATCTGCATTTGAAAATCCTGAGGGGAAGGAAAGTCACTCAGCAGGATGGGACCAGATTAGGAGAGGTTTTCAAAGCCAGCAGAAAGAGTATTGACTATCGTCAGCAAGTCATAGGCACCATTATAGGTTCTTGGGTATGAGAATGGCATTTAAACCACTCCTCTTTGTGTTTTAAGTATGATTACTACTTCCGAGTCTGCTAGACCTTAGAAATGGTGGACTTTTGCAGACTTGACAAAGAAAAATGGCATATCCAATCCTCATGTTTCCTCCCACGTGCAGGACCTCCCAGCAGAGTACTCCTGGCCTCTCCAGGACCCTCTCAGTAAGTCTTCTCCAGGGGAGGATGAGTAACTTGTCATTCTGATGAGTTTGGGGTTGAGCCTGTCCCTTCTTATCTCTTCTCTCCTAGGAGCCAGACTTCCAGCAGAAAATACACATTTTCTCTGTTCTTCCACACCACAGGTGCTGTGGTGTGTCCAGGCGAGTCTCATTCTGGGGCTAAATAGTAGGAAATCTTGCCCACAGTGTCAACCCTACTCTCTAGCATCAGTTTTATGGCCAATAAAGCTGCTGTTCTGGTCTTCCGCCTGCCTCATTTTTCATTATTTCTCAGCTTGTCAGAACTCAGATGGGAAAGAGAGCTCTTTGTACCTCGATTCAACAATATTAACTTTTCTAAAACTGCATTGCATATCCCTCCACTATGCAAATTCGGTTTACACTGATTCGTATCAACACTTTATACTCTAGGTCAGGTGCTTCAGTGAAATGGAACTGCACTCCAGACACTGCCAATTTATGGCAAATGACAAAGGTTGCAGTGGGACAGACTTAGGGCGATACACAGGCAATTCTAGCAGGAAACCCTGCACAGCAATTCCAGATGGACGGTTCTCATAGCTGCCACCATCACCCATTCTGGCATCACCTTGTCTTGGCCTTCTAATGATACAATCCACACCAATGTCCACAGCCCATACCACCCCATGGCACCAGGTATGACACCCCAAATTTATCCCCCCAAATCCTATGGTCCCCTCTTCTCTATTAATACCTGTTCCACATTGTCTAAATAAAAGGGAGTTAAACAGCAGTGTGGGATATTGTCTGAACATGGAATGTTTCTTCCTATACCTGACTTCTTCCTGCCCCCTCCCTCACAGAGCGGCCTTTGGCCAACGTTGGTCTCTGAAGGGTGTTTATGCATGTACCCAGTAATGAGTCATGGGAAACAGGTGACCAGGCAAAGCTGAAAACAATATAGTTGTCATACTTAACCAGTGTAGTTGCACATGCCATATAGGAACTCAGATGAGTAGCTTGATTGTTTTGATTATAAAAATGCTGCTGTACTGTCCTGAGGTACAGATTCTTCACCGACTAGCCACCATCAGAGCCTCCTGTTCTAAGAAACCAACATCTTTCCCTTCTGGACTTTTGGGTGACTTCTTTGGAATAGGTAGACATCACACACAAGCCCTCTCAGATTTGGGATGACTGCGTTACAAGCAGGCTATACACAAGATCAGTAATCAATGAAACCAACTCTTCTGACGTGTAACTACATTTTAAGGGATTAATATGTGATGAGACTCTAAATGATGGCGTGTTGATTATGTGAGAATGAAAATTCTGAGTACACCTTTCCCAGCTGAGTCTGTCAGCAGCCCCCTCTTGCCATTCCCGCAAAAGGACAACTGGACACAGAGTCCATTTCCAAAGGAGAAGAATTGTGGATTATTATCATTAATGTTAATCATACTACTATTAATAGTAGTTCCAGAAATAGTTACCATTTATGAAGTCCCAGCTCTGTACCAAGCACTGTGTTAAGTGTTTTACATCCCTTCTGAGTTAATTCACCTTGTCCCATCAATGTCAGTGTTGGGGTTCTCAATCCTACAGATAATATAATTGAGGCTCAAAAATTTGCCCTAAAAGTGACAATTAGTGGCAGAGACCAGATTCAAACACAAGTCTTCCTAATACCAAATTTCATGCTCTTTACACTATTTTGAAGAGAAGAAGCCAAGACAAGAATTCTGAAAATTTGCTGTCATTCCCCTCCCCTGCCCTCCGAAAACAGAGCAGGAGAAATCCTTCGAAGTTGAATATCTGTATCAACGATTTGGACCATGTAGTCAAAGACAATGCAAGAGTCCACGTGACACGTTTTAGAGAATTTACACGTACTCCCTGTCCTCTTACCCTCCCACCTTCCTCCTCCAGCCAGTTCAGCTATGTTTGTCAGAAGAAAGCTATTTTCGTGACAGATCAGAAAACAGCTGCTCCAAAGAACTCACAGAGCAGGTACTCCTGGAAACCACAGATAGAGGTGAAATTCATGATCAAACCAACAAGAGAAAAGAAAACGAAAATACTTGATGTGAGACAGCCACTTTCCTACTGTCACTGGGACACCAGCCAAGTGACATAGAATCAGTGCCCTTGGATGAGGACAATTATAATAATGCATTAAGCTGCCACTCACAGAAGCATTAACTTCTGGCCCTCACTGCTACCAGCAGTCCCTGAAAGTACCCACATTCCTCCAACCTGGGTCACGTCCCAGGACCGACTCCATCATCACCACTGAGATGTAAAAACTGAGTCACTCAGACACGACGATAACTTCATTACTCCAATCACAATACAGCATAACTCCTGCCCCGGGCCCCTAGGAGAACCCTGGTTATCAAACATGGATCGCCAATGTCCAAACAATTTAAAAGCCATAAAAGACAGCTGACACTGCCAAACTTGCTTTGGAATCCAATGGCTCACAACATGGTTTTAAGGCTATCATACGGCAGTGGTTCTCAACACTGTTTCCATGTTAGAATCACCCATCCAGATCCAGTTAAGTCAGAATCTGCAGGGGGAGGGCTGGCATCCCTTGTTGACTCTGACATGCGCCAGGCTGTGAACCACAGTCACAAAGCCTCCTGGTCACTAGGACTATCAAGCACAACTACACCACACAGGTGCTAAGGTGCCATTGAAGATATTTCAGCTGATGGAGTAACAAAAGCATTTCTTTAAACCTGGGCTTTGCTGAACAGTACTCCATAAATATAAAGTTGACCAATCACACTCTTTCAAAGAAAACTAGGGCCCAGGAGGTTGACAGGTATTTCAGATCACAGGGCAAAGCTAGTGGTAAGAACCCGCAGCCTGGATACTTGACAGGTACTGTCTGCTACCACCTGCCACACGAGATAAATATTTTTCAGAGCTCGCAAAAAGATTTAAAATCTCTATTGAAGGAACTCAAAGGAGTCATTTGGAGGCTTCCAAGAACTTCATTATCCGATTGGGTAGTAGAATACTGTACATTCTTGAATAAGTTAGTTGTCCGAATGAGCACCAGGGATAACAGGATTTGACCAGTTCCCAACTAAGATGAGAAGGCCCATTACAGAAGAGCCAATGTTTGAATTAATGCATGAAAGAATCCAAGCACTGGTTGAAAAAGCAAGGTTGATGTACTGCCCACTTCCTGACCCTCCTCCCACCACTAAAAAGAAGAAGCATGGTCAATATCGCACCCTGTCTTCAGCACTGCAAAGTACAAAGTGACTCTACCTTTATTCTGCACTCATGATACAAACAAGGGTTCCTTCCAGGTGAGAATTTGCAGCGCCATTAAATACCAATGCTGTTCCCTTCTTTGTAAAGTAGGGGCACCAAAAAATCCAACCTGAGAGCCTCTTCCTAGAGCCACTAGATGGTGCAAGCTCTCCTTATCGAGCAGACTTGCCAGGAGGAAAGGACATTAAAAAATTAATCCGGGTGCGCCCAAGCAGTCCTCACACTGCGCAGGAGCCTTGAGAGGAAGGGGATTTGCTGTCCAGGAAGTCTTTCAATTTTGCGATTAACAAAAACAGAAGGAGAAGATTTTCCTCAATTCTACTTTGGGAACTTAGGAGTTAAACATAGGCCATGGAAGGAATCATGGAACTAGGATTTACTCCAGAGAAGGCTAATAGAGATGACACTGAGGCCTCAATATCTGGGTTTGGGCCAAGTTTGGCCAGTAATCAGCTGTGTGAGCATATGCAAGTCACTTAACCTCTCTGGTCCTCAAATACCTATGTCTGAGAAGCTGAGACTAGATAATCTCTGGAATTATTATGTCTAGTACTAAAAATCTAATATATAAAACTCTCCATTTAGATTTGGCAAGAGCTTTCACCACAAAGAAAGACATGTTTCATGAAACTCATCCAGTGTGTGAAATTTTTTTAAAACAGAGTTGTCATTAATTCATTTACTGAAAAACACGTACAGAGCACTTACTGAGTGCCAAGCATTGGACTTAATACAGTGCCGGGAAAGAAGAACACAGAGATAGATGAGTCCTTTACCTTTGTTCCCCTATGAAATCAAAATGAATTTCAAAGTGCTGAATCTCTAAACTCTGACAAACAGAATGTTAGCTTCAAAGAAAATACCGGACAATTAAAATCCACTCACTGTAGTAAAGCATTTAACATACACATAAACAACACATATGCTGAGTCAGTTTTATGTCTTGATAAACAACCATGGCAATGATTATTGCCAATTATTTTTAACTTGATATCTCACAGGCAACTCAAACAAAAAACAGTAAAGTTTTTCTATGACATATGATTTCAAGTGTACCCGAGGTGAGCACATTTAGAACATGATTCCTGGAGCCATCACTGATTCTTCAATAATATTTTTGGTTCATTTTTCATAAAAACATCTATATCTTCCTCTATATTTTTCCAGCAATATCTATCTCAACTCTGGTTCCCTTTTGACCTTCCACAACACTTCAGAGTTGTCTCACCTTCAGCAACAGCTATCTCTAGACAACCTGAAACACTCTCCCCCCTGACCTCGCCCACAATTACCTGCCTTTTCATCTCTTCCATGACACCCCAGAGTCCAGTTAACCAGCTAATCTGCCTGACCTGACCTCCTCGGCTCTAAACTATTGAATCTCTCCTTGACCTTCTCCTCCCACCTCCTCATGTTTACTACATGCACACTCATACACACACACACACACACACACACACACACACACACACACTCACTCCTACCTAGTCGCCATGTCTATGTTCACACATTCACTTCTTCATTCAAGAGATTTCATAATACCTATTTGGACTTGCCAATGCACTGGATGTGTTGCTAGATTATTTGTTCCATGAACAAATGAATAAACATATATGGTCCCTACTCTCATAGTGTCTGCCACCTGGAAGGAGAGGGGAGGTCAAGACGTAACAACTCATAATGACCATACAAGAGAAGCCTTCAGCGCCACATAAGTGACACCAGTTAAACTCTAGAGAAGTGAAGAGTAACTGCCTATGCCTGAATTGAAAAGTTTCTGAAAGCTCTGGCGTTGGAGGATGAGAAAGACTTTGGATAAGTATAGTTGGAAGAAAAGGGTGTCTCCAGTGGAGAAAAGGCATATAAGCACAGGCATTTCACTAAAAGACTTAATTCACCCTGGGGTATTGCAAACTGTCCAGGATAGCTGGGGAAGCAAGTTCACAGAGAGGAAGGAGCGGGAAGTTTGGGATTAGCCTAGGAAAAGATTCAGATAGTTATTTCTCGGAGTACTTTGATTTCTACAGTTTTGTACCTATTTCCTCCTGGCAATATGTCAAATTTTACACATTACAGATCGATGAAAGAGCTGCTCAGTCAACTAAATGTATGATTTTTCCAACAAGTACATAACAATAAAAACAAAAAACAGCAATAAGAGTTAACATGTACACTTATTATATGCTAGGTATCATTTTAAAGTATCAACTCATTTAACCTTCACAAATCCTTAAGGTAAAACACTATTATTATCATCTCTATTTTACAAATGAGGAAAAGGGCTCAGAGAGGTTAAGGGTTCTGCCCAAAGGTACACAACTAGTAAGTGGCAGAGTTGGAAAACCAACCCTGATATCTCACTCTGAAGTCCATATCATATTGAATCCTTTGGAAAGAACTGATTCACTGGGTAGATAGCACTTCATCTGGGCTTATGTCAATGAATACATTTGCCTTCCTCTCTGTTCTCTATTTTAAGTCTATGTACTTAGTCTAGTATTTTTATTTGTTTTAGTTTAGTTTTGTCTTGCCACAGCATTATAGAGACAGGGGTGCCCTAAGACACCATGAAATCGACTGTGGGTCAAAGTGATGATATCCTGGATCCTATGGCCAATTAGTTCCCTGTTTGTATGGAAAGATCACCTGACCTAGGAGGTTAAAACTGCAGTGATTGTGCTCTGTCCTCCAACCTGGGCAACAGTGAGACTGCAAATAAATACATGCATAAATATATACATACATACATACATACATAAAATAGTGGAATCTGTCCAGCATTCTGAACCATGGAGGTACCTCTCTCAAACAAATGCTATACACACACCAGAGGCAGAAACACATTCTTAGAACCAATACTTCTGCTTTCACTCTTCAACTATAGCTACTAAGTACTTAAATTATGCACAGCATTTTGACCTATGTCACCTGTTTTGATGGCTGAAACAGCTCCATAGTGAGGCAACACAGAACTTACCTTCATTTTAATATCTTGCTCATTTGTAAACAGCTTCACAGCTTCCCAAAGCAATTTCACCTACCTTTTCATCTGTGTTCACCATAGTCTTGGGAGGCTAGAGGGTAGGAACCACCGCAGAGGACAAAATTGGATCCTTAACTGGGTAAAGGCACATAAGATCCCCCAGAAAACTAGAAGGCATGTCTTCTGAATTGCAGTCCCATGAAAGAGCACAAATAGCAAAAATGCCTATAGAAGGGCATAGATCCGTGGTCCTCAAGTGTGGTCCTCGGAGCACGTGGGTGCTGGCTAGCGTGCAAATTGCTGGGCCTCAACTCTACCTGGTAAACCAGACTCCTGACACTCAGGAGTCTGCAATGAGAAGTTTGCAGGTAACTGCCTGCACATTTAAGTTTCAAAACATCTGACACTGAGAATCAGAATAAATAGGAAAATAATTATGTGAATAACTGAGTTCATATCACATTCTGAAAGAAATAAGCCAGGCTCAGTGGCTCAGCCTGTAATCCTGCACCTTGGGAGACTGAGGTGAGTGGATTGCCTGAGCCCGCGGGTTCGAGACCCGCCTGGGCAACTTGGCGAGACCTCATCTCTACAAAAAATCAGCCGGGCATGGTAGCACATGCCTGTAATTCCGGCTACTCGGAAGGCTGAGGCAGAAGGATCGCTGGAGCCCAGTGAGTCGAGGCTGCAATGGCTGGGAGCGGCTACTGCACTCCAGTGTGGGCGACAGAGTAAGACTCCAACTCAAAAAAAAGAAAGAAAGAAAGAAAAGAAGAGAAGAGAAAATCCAAAGTTATGCAGTCTATGAAATAATGTAAAAGTGTGTTAAAGAACAATAAGCATATTATCTCAAATCAAAATCCAATAGTGGCCAAAAATGGCATACAACTTACTGGCAAGCAACACACAATGTCATGTGAAGGATGTCTCATTTTAGAGATTCAGCTGGTTACATACCCAATAAGGGTGATATGTATTTAGCATGAAGTGCCAGAGACAGTGCAGAGCACTTTAAATGGATTATCTTGTTTATCCTTCCCAATGAGGCAGATATTAGTATCCATAGACAGTATACACACATAGATGAGGGGATGTCGGTCACAGCACTAATTCAAGTAGTAAAGAGCCAGTCTCAAACCAAGGTCTCTGTAGCCTCAAAACCCATTGCTTGAACTAGACTGCTTCCCCAAAATACAATGAAGTAAAGGAATGTATTAGACCCATTTACTTTTCGTTTTTAATGAATTCAAGTATTTCCAAATACTTGGGCAACAGTCACTTGTCACTAAAATCTTCTAGATAGCTGGCTTTCACTGGATAGAAAAATTGTTAATTTCATCTGTCTAGAGCCGGCCTGCTTTATATGATTTTTTTCAATATAGGTTTAATAGTGCTACTGCCACTCCATGTCACATAGCTGCAGGCCCATGACAGCACTGGGCATTTTAATTACCTGTTCAACCACAATTACTGACTGACTACAGTGATCTTTATGTCTGACCTCTCTGCTTCCACAGTGCTCTTCTGTCTAAGTCCAGAGTGACCAAGAAGACCGAATGATTGCTTGGGTCTCACCCCTCTCACCCTAGCTCAGCCAGCCTCCTTAATCATGGCACCCAGTCAGATGGATCTCCAGCATTGGACAACAACATTAAATGTAAGCTTCTCGCCAAGCTCAGGCATCCCTGGTCACATGGCCTCCCTAGCTGCTATGCCCCTTAAAGGGAATACCTGTCTCCCCAGAGCCAGCTGGAGCCTGCCTCTGAGGCTGAGGAGACAACAGCAGCAGCTTCTAAGAATAACAACTTCATTTCTCCAGGACATCGTTGGGACACCCTTTGCTTTATATCAGAACAGTGGCCCGTAGGCCAGGGTGGGCACACAGGTATGCTTTCAGGGCACTGGAGGACAGAATTCTTTCAGATGACTGGTTTATTCCAGGCAGGGTAAGAAACAGACCAAGTTCCATATGAACAAATACAGCTCAAGATTATACAAGAAGAGGAATAAGTAGCTAGCAAAAATAGAACAAGACGACATTCAAGAGGTTTCATGATTAAAATTCACAGATCAATAATGTTGACAACAGGTTTTTGCAAGTTACTGAAATGCATAATTAGAAATATGAAATATAGAGACCAAAGAAAGCATCCCTCTCTATCTTTGAGTATGGTTCACTCCAAAGCTAGAATCTAGTCTGAGGCCAAATAATGAAATCAAAATTACCAAAAATTTAACAAAAAACCAGTAAATGTATGTATTTATTTTAAATTTTTATTTTAGAGGTGTGGGGTACATGTGAGGAGTTGGTACATAAGTAAACTGCATGCAGGAGAGGTCTGGGCTTCTAGCAAGCACACTCTTCCCTGGTAGTGGACTCTTCCAGTGGGTAGCTGTGTGCCCCTTATCTCCCTCCCTCTCCCCACTAGTAGTGTCCAGCATCAGTTGTTCCTGCCTTTGTGCTCATGTGCCCAATGTTCAGGGTCTGCTTATGAGTGAGAACATGCAGTATTCCATTTTTTGTTTCTGTAATAGTTGACATAGAATGATCTCCCACTGTATCCATGTTGCTGCAAAGAACATGGTTTTGAAGAGTAATCAAATTTAAAAAACAAAATCTCAACATTCCAAAGCCAAGATGGCATCCTAATTCCATGCTTCTGACTCCTTCTTTCTTCTAATTTTCCACTGAAAGGAATGACATGATCAGGGAAATTCTACAGAATTATAGGAAATCAGATATAAAACTTCAAGGTATTTGTCATCAGAAAGTGGCACAAGTGACCGCCCAATGACAAAGAACACAGACATGCTGCGTGTCCAAAAACCCAACAGGAAGTTGGCTGGGGGCAAGTAAGGGGGCTTGTCTCTACCCTCCTCCTACCCCAGACTAGAGATGCTGAGGAAGAAAAGGCAGGAGAAATGGGGATATACAGAGTTAAATCGCAGGTTGCTCTGCTCACTCCTCATGTGACACAAGGGACTGGTGTATCCCTCCTGTAAACCCAGCACCCAATTATAGCCCGCTAACATTTTATGATAATAATTAAATGTTTTATAATGATAATAATTTACAATGATAATAATTTGAAGATGGTACTCAATTGCTTTTTTTTTTTTTTTTGAGGTAGGGTCTCACTCTGTCACCATCACAGCTCACGATAGCCTCAACCTCCTGGGCTCAGGCAGTCTTTCTGCCTCAGCCTCCCCAGTAGCTGGAACTAAAGGTGCATGCCACCATGCCTGGCTAATTTTTTTTATTTTTTGTAGAGATGAGGTCTTGCTATGTTGCCCAGGCTGGTCTCAAATTTCTGGTCTCAAGAGATCCTCCTGCCTCAGCCTCCCAAAGTGCTGGGATTACAGGTGTAAGCCACCATGCCCAGCCTTAATTACACTTAAAATCTTCAGCTGCTACTGTCACTGGGCATAAAAGCAAAAAGGCCCAGCCAGTGAGAGCCAAAGTGGATTCTAACTGGTCCCAACTGCCCCACCCACACGCACACTAACAGCAAGCGGGCAACTCACTAGTGTGGCTGCTTGAGGTTTCTCAAAATTTCCATCTTGACTTCTCTAGTTCCCCAAAACCTTCCATCCATCAACCTAAGTCAATAAGCCATGAATTATTGAGCTTGCAGGATGCAGATCATGAATATGTATGAGTGTGTTTGGAAGACAAGATTGTAAAACAAATGGGCTCCACAGCGGCTTGCACGAGCCCTGCACACGCGTCTGCAAGGAAATGGCTGGAATTATTCTACCCAGGTACACCATTCAAGCATGGTATTAGCACACAGGAGATGGTGGAAAAAATCAGGTTTTCTGGTGAATCTTTTGCTTCTGTTTTTCCAAGCGCACATGTATGGAAAATTTGCTGAATGAAATACAGCTGGCTACTCTTTGCAAAAACCAAGGGAGTGGGCTTTCTTTGAAGTCACAGTGATCACTGCCTATGTACTGCCTGCAGGAAAGGGTAGTGTGTAATTATTTTCCCTTCCATTCACACTCACCTGAGCACACTCCCCTCAAGACCACTGCCTCCATTCACCAAAGACAGTCCCAAACTTCTGCCCTAATTTATAGGGCAGAATCTCTAAATAAAAGAAATCCCTAAATAAAAAAATAAATCTAAACAAAAGAGAAAAACAACCCACTACACAAAGAGCCATCCCAGTTCACGAGACACTTCACAGAAATCACATGATGGAGCCCAGGGTCTTACTTGCACAACCCTTTCCCACCCAACACCCTGCTAGTGCCCTCTTTCTCATCCTTCCAGAGCCAGGACAAATGCTGAAGCCATCTCTGGCTGCTCCTGCCGACTGTCCACTGGTGTCCCGCCAGCCTAGGACCCCAAAACAACACACCAGGACAGAGATTCTTCCAAGTTAGTGAAAAGCCAATTGGGCTATTTCATTTATTTTTGCCTGCTGCAAATATCATTTTCTGTGCCACACTCATTTTCAGGTGATACTTGCTTTTAGACATAGACCTCACCAAAAACTCATCTTTGCAAAGGTATGACCATATTGAAAGCACATGATTGAAATGTATATGATTTATACAGAAACTGCAAACTACCTCGAGCTAGTAGTACACGAGGTGTCCAACAGATGTCACTGTGTTTCCCTTAGAGATTGAAAATATCCTCCATGCCCCCTGTGAGTTATTTAAAAAGCCCCAGGGCTCCTTGGCACACTGTTTGGGAATCACAGATATAGGCCCTTCTGGAAGTTTCAGGGTAGAGTGGGTCAAATGCGGGGTCAAATGCAAAATATACCTAACAATAAAAAGGAGATATGCTGACCACTAAAAGTTCTAGAGAAGGGAGCTACCTAGAACCCTCAAAGTCAAGGACAACTGCAGGAGCATGCCGGATTCAGGCTAGTCCTTTAAGAAAGATCTGTTCACAGGAGAGGAAGGAAGAGAACATTCCAAGAGGAGGAAACAGACTGAGTATCCTCGAGGTCTTAAACCAAGCATGACAATGCCTCGAAGTCAGGAGCTGTGGCAAAACACTGCAGGGCACGGAGCCACGAAGGTTTTAGAGGAAGGAAGGTATATTTAAAGATGTGTTTAGGAAGCATTATCCAGCCGGTATGTGCGAGTCAACCTGAAGAAAGATGTTGCCGTAACAAGACCCATGAGCAAAAGCCAACCCTGGTCAGGATATATGGAGATAAAGACCCAAAGTGACACTGGTGGGAAAAGAGAAAATAAGCAGATCAGAGAAACTGGAGGAAAATGGTTGGTGCTAGATGAGAGGTAAGTAAGAGAAAAAAATCGAGAATAATCTAGGCACCTAACCAGGTAAGTAGAAAAAGTAATATCATTCACAAAAAGGAAGGTAGGCAGAGGATGTACCAAGCCAGCCTTGGGCGAGGCATGGTGAGTTCGACTCCGATATATTAAGTTTGAGGGGAACAACAGGTCATTTGGGCAAAGAGGTTCAACTGGTGGTTGAACACTCAGGCCCAGCAGATGTTTAGGCCATGTGTGTAGAGCCAATAGTTGATCATGGGGCTTGACAGCAGAGGACTCATCTGTAGGGTATGTCTGCATTTAGGGCAGGAAAGGACAATGTTCACCCACCGGAGCGGACAGGCCCTGAGGGAATACTGAGAAAGGTTAGGGTGTAGGGCCAAAGGGAAAGAGAGGCAACTCAGGTCCAGGGCATCAGAGCCTCAGGGATTTGTTAATAGCATGACTCTCTAAAATCCCAATATTTTAAAGCAGACATTGGATGTATTTTCTGATCTGGTTAAGGAAGAAGCTGGGTATCCTTTGTGAGGGAGAAGCAGTCACTGTTCCAAGACATTTGAAAGGGCTTGAGGGCTGAGGAGCAGGCCAACACCTTCTCTTCTGAATCTTTCATCCCTTGTGTCCGTATGTTCTCCATCCCCTTCCCCTCCCCCTTTCCTTCTATGTTGTTAGCATTTCCACCTGTCACATAAAAGTCTAACTCTGATTTTAGGTTCCAGAGAGCAAGGATCAATACAGATTTAAGCAGTAACTATGAACCATAAAAAGTGAATTCTCTAATGTGTTTCTAGACATTTTTAAGCTGCAATGTATTTAAGCGCTAAACCCAAACACACACTCGCTATGGGCGCCATTTGTACCTGCTAATTAATACTCTAAGATGCTGATACTAAATCAAGGCAGGACCCCCAAAAACCCTGGAATTATCTTTTGGAGGGCAGGCCCCTTATAGTACAGGCTTCCCCCACTAGGTAAGTGTTCTAGGAACACATTGGCATCAGTGTACCAGCTAGTGTTGTTGTGAGAGGCTACGCTTGGCTTCAGAGAATTTGTTTTGGGAGAATCTTTCAATACATTTGTCAATTCATGATGGAGGGGGTTTACGAGCATACCTGCCCATACCGCAACGAGTGTCCAGCAGTTTTTGACCAAAAACAGCATGACCCCATGCCCCACCTTCCCTATTTACCTGATCTCAACCCAAGTAACTGTTTTTTTGTTTCCCCAGATGAAAAAAGTCCTCAAAGGGAAATGTTTTGCTGATATGGAAGAGATGAAATAAAAAACAGCAGAAGCATTAAAAGGTTCAAAATTGATGACTTCCAAAAGTGTTTTGAGCAGCCGGGCTCGGTGGCTTAGCCTGTAATCCTGCGCCTTTGAGAGGCTGAGGTGAGTGGACTGCCTGAGCCCGGAGGTTCGAGACCCGCCGGGCAGGCGAGACCTCATCTCTACAATAAAATCAAAAAATTACCCGGGCATGGCAGTGCACGCCTGTAATTCCGGCTACTCGGAAGGCTGAGGTGGAAGGATCGCCAGAGCCCAGCAAGTCGAGGCTGCGGTGGCCAGGAGCGGCCACGGCATTCCAGTCTGGGCGACAGAGTGAGACTCCAACTCAAAAAAAAAGTGTTTTGAGCAGTGGAAAAGGCATCTCTATAGGTGCATTGCATCAAACAAGAGTACTTTGAAGGTGACTGACTTTTAAACATGTAAGAGTAAATGCACTTTTAAAATAAGTAAGTTCCGGCTTTTTGGGTCCCCCTTCATAAACGAGTACGCTGATGGTTTCTGTACACCACCTAGATACACTCTCCACCTTGTCTGCCCTGCTCTAAGTCCCAGTTGACCTGTGTAGACCTTGCTGACAGGTCTCTTGCCGTGTGGTGAGCATGAGTTCCCCCGCTGGGATTCTAGGAGGAGACTGGGAGGAGTGAGGAGAAGGAAACCTGGCTATTCCCCCACCAGCTCTGAAGGGCTGCCTCGGGTAGGCTGTGACCCACAACACAAGCTCCTGGCTTCTACCTGGTGGCCCTCTCCACACAGCTTTCTCGGATCCTTTGTATATACATCCAGACCCAGGGCTGGTAACCCTGGCAAACCTGCCCAGAACATGTCCACAGATGATTTATCATTCATCGAGAAGTGTGGTCTGTGTCGCCTCCCCTTGAAAGCGGGTGGTCCCTGTGCTACTATGAACAGTGGCAGAAGTGACGCAGTTCCAGACCCCACCCCTAGGAGACTGACAGCTTCTACTTCCTGCTTCCCGGAACTCTTAGAGCCCTTGGAGCTCAACCAGCACAGGAAGTTCAACTACCTGAGGCTGCTGTGCCATGGCAAGTCCAGGCCAGCTCTGTGGAGAGGCTGTGTGCAAAGAGAGAGAGAGCACGCCAGAGCGAGAGAGAGCATGTGCCAGTCTGCCCCAAGCTGCTCAGGCTCTAGCCATCATGGCCATCCCAGCTGGGGCCCCAGATGACACAGAGCAGAGATGAGATGTCCCCGCCATGCCCTATCTGCATTCCTGAACCAGACAGTTGTGACTTATACTAATAATCAATGGTTGTCTTAAGTCACTAAGTATGGGGATAGTTTATTGCACAGCACTGGATCACTGAAATACCACATTCTTTTAACTAGTCCACTTATTAAGCTCCACTCCCTACCCAGTTTGAGTGTCATCTGTTCCTTCTGGGGCCCTGACTGACAAAACATGTATGACAGTCATTAGGGCTAATAATCAAATTCTAGACATCTCTTCTGAGAAAACAATAGACTGCCTTTCCCCCTGAGGTCAGATGTGGTTTGGTGACTTGTTTTGCTTTAGATAATGAAATGTGAATGGAATTTCACATTTAAAGCTGCAGTTTATTTAAGCACTAAACCCAAACACATTCTACAGTGCTATTTGTACCACCTAATTAATGCTCTAAGATGCCGGTACTAATAAACCAGTGTGCTGACAGTTTCCTCGTGTCCCCTAGACCCTCTCCATCTTGTCCATTTCCAGACATGTGTCACTTCCAGACATGTGTCACTTCCAGACACGTGTTACTTCCAAACAAAAGCTTCAGGAGCCAGTGGGTCATCCCTCTTCCCTCTGACCTCACCAGCGATATCCCTTCCAGAATGGGAAGGTTATATCAATCGGATCCCTGTGTGAGGATGACATGGAGAAAAGCTACCTACACACTGCTCATTCCACATCCAGGATGCACTTGCAGTGTGAAAAGTCATGAACATTGGTGATTTCAGTCTCTGAGATGTCCGTGTTTGCGACATAATTATTGTAACTGATACAGTAAACCCCTCTGTCAAGCTAACCCTGACCAAAATGCCCCCATGACTAGGGGTCCATTTGAATGCCTGAACATTCTGCACACCAGGAAAGAAGCCTCTAAATTACTCAAATATCTATGGCCATCTTTTTCACATCAACAATCAGGAAAACCATGGAAATCAGTCGAGCACTGTGGTGGCCATGAAAATAGACCTTGTAGACTTCCAACTATAGGGTATGTTACTGACCAAGAGCCCAGCTACTAACCTCTGAACACTCTCCATGTCTGCTCAAAGGTCACTTCTGGCGGGGTGTGCCCAACAGTGACTGAGTATAGCAGGGATACCAAGGCAGACCGGGTCCTGGGAGATGCAGCCTCTGACGGCCCTTCTGAGCCTGCACAGCAGTTGATGATACTTTCAGTCAACCTTCTCCGCTCTCCTTCACTTGGGGTCTGACTGGCATTGCTGTCTGATAACTCTCCCAGCCCTCCCCTGCTTGCTCCCTGTTTTCTCTCACGCAAGCATTTACCTGAATTAAACCTTGCACATTAAGCTCCATCTTGGCATCTACTTCTCTGAGAACCCAGACTAACAAAACTATACTGATCAATATCCAATCTTGAAAATTTCGCTTTGACAATTTGAAGATTTCTCAAAGAACTAAAAATAAATTCCAGCAATCCCACTACTGGGTATATATGCAAACATACATTGCTCCACCCAAAAGACACCCACACTCGTGTATTGCCGCACTATTCACAATAGCAAAAACATAGTACCAAGCCAGGTGCCCATCAATGGTGGACTGGATAAATAATATGTGGATATTGTGAACTGGATAAAGGACAGACACCATGGAATACTACGCAGCCATAAAAAAAGAACATCATGTTCTTTGCAGCAACGTGGATAGATGTAGCTGGAGATGATCATTCTAAGCAAATTATCACAGAAACAGAAAACTGAATACCACATTTTCTCACTTATAAGTAGGAGCTAAATGCTAAATACACATGGGCATAAGGATGGAAACAACAGACACTGGGCACTCCTAAAGAGGAGATGGGAGAGAAGAAGGCAAGGGCTGTAAAGCCCTCCCATTGGGTACCACGCCCACCACTGGGAGGCATCAGAAGCCCAAACTTCACCATCACACAATACACCTATGCAACAAACCTGCAAGTATACCCCTTGAATCTAAAATTTTTAAAAAAACAAAAACTTATCTTTGACAAATTAAATATACAGAGAAAACAGAACTAGTTCTTACTGAATAAGAGCTAATCTTATTGAATTCATTAATCTGAAGTCAAAAGTAACCAGTTTCGTACAAGTGACATCCATATCTACAGCTGTATTTAATATTCACATTGTTTATATTAATATGGTATCATTTTCTTTCATATGACTTTTAAAAAGTATTATTTAAACCGATATCTAAAAAGTTATCCTTTCCCAAATGTCTAAAATAGGCTTTCAATCCTTTATTCATAACCCTGGAGACCATGTGTATTTTGGAATTCAAAACTTTATGGTCAGGCATGGTGGCTCACGCCTAGAATCCCAGAACTTCGGGAGGCCAAGGTAGGGGCATTATTTGAGCCCAGGAGCTGGAGACTAGCCTAAGCAACATAGAAAGACACCACCTCACCGGGTTCACGCTTTGGGAGGCTGAGGTGAGTGGATTGCCTGAGCCCGCGGGTTCGAGACCCACCTGGGCAACTTGGCGAGACCTCATCTCTACAATAAATCAATAATTAGCCAGGCGTGGTAGCATGCGCCTGTAGTTCCAGCTGCTTGGAGGCTGAGGCAGAAGGATCGCCGAACCCAGCAGGTCGAGGCTTATCTCTAGTCTGGGTGAAAGAGTGAGACTCCAACTCAAAAAAAAAAAAGAAAAAAGAAACCACCTCACAAAAATAAAAAAATTAGTCAGGCCTGGTGATGTGTGCTTGTAGTTCTCAGCTACTCAGAAGCATCAAGCAGGAGGATCGCCTGAGCCCAGGAAGTTGAGACTGCAGTGAGCTGTGACTGTGCCTGGGCAACAGAGCAAGACCCTATCTAAAAAACAAACACACACACACATATACACACAAAACACTTTAAGAAAAGTAACAGGTACACCTGTCATATTTGATATAACATCCCCAGTGGAGCTGGGTCAGCACCCTATAATCAAATATTTTAATATTCCTTCCACAAAACATATAAACATTAACACAAAAGTGTCAAAAGTAAATAGCCTTGAGAGGGCTCAGGTAGGCTTTAATACCAAATTAGTTCAGCAAAAGGTAGGTTACACACCAAATTATAAGAAAACATTCTACATCTAGAGCTTTTTGAAGTTCAACCTGTGGATAAGGATTGTGGACATGTATGTTCATACTACAGAAAACTACGCAGTCCTTTGGAAAAAAAATTAAAAACATCTTCAGATTAACACAGAAGAATGATGGCCACCCTGTGGTGTTGGATGAAGAAAGTACGCGATATAAGAACTTGCAAGAACGACTTGCAGAGGCAGCACTGTTATTACGCACACGCAGGGTGGGGAGAGAAGTGGAGACAATCTCTCACTCCCCACCTTTTATTACCCACCACCCTTCGCAATGACTTCATCTTAGGATCAGAGGTGCTGTGGAAATGTTTATGAGTCCTGATTGTGATGAGGGGAAATTTCTAAGTATGACTTGATTTATTTTATTTATGAGGCAGAGAGAATAGGTTCGCCTCTGTAAACTGCCCACACTGCTGGCAGGTAATTAAGATGGTATGCACAATTCACTGAGCTAGTGCACAATGAAGGGTATTAAGGATACTCAAGAAGGTTCATCTGTCAAAGTAGTGGACACAATATGAAAAATATGGTCAGGCATTCTTCCAGGTAACCTGAGCCCAGACTTCTAGGTACCCCTTCCCACATCAAAGGAGAAACAGAGGAAGTAGGAGATGACAACTCCCACTCCTCGAGAAACACCCAAACTCTGGACTCTGCTCACATGCCTCTGAGTCCTGGTCCTTCTCCTCATGAAAGTGCTCTGTTCTTCGCCCACCACAAAGGGAGCCCAGAGCCATAAGTGAGGCTGTTCGCTTTCCCCCATGCCTGTTCCCTCCCTAACCTGTTAATTCTAAATGATAAAAACACAAACAAGCAAAAAGACCAAGAGCAGAAAGAAAAATTAATTATGGAGGAAAAAATATCCCTCTTTGTTCTCCCTAGTTGCTGTCTAGCCCTGAGAGAAACTGTCTGCAAGGGCTCAAAGGTAAGGGATCCTAATTAGGGATTCAAAATTCCAGTCTAATATGGTAACGTTCACTCTTTATTTTATATACCAGCACTGTCTCTCTCTTTTTTTTTAAAACAATAAGCAATGTATTAGCTTCACCATTTTAAAAATCTCATATTTTAACAATGGGCATCATTGAGAATAATATTAGGGAGTATATATAAAGTGTTCTATCAAATGTTAGCTATTATTCTCTTACAAACCACTGTCTGGGAAAGTACTCAGTGCCAGCACTCTGTTGGTACTTTACAAACATTCCATTTGTGTGCTGTCTATTCATCTTCCTAAGTCTAAGGTACTGTGCTCAGCATTGGAGACACCCCAGTGAACATGTGAAAGTAACCCAAACCAGAAAATATACGTACCACTGTAGAGACAGACATTAAACAACCAATCGACATTTAATGATTTAATTCCACTTGTGGGAGTGACCAGTAAGATCTCTAGAACAGCTCTCTGAAGGTGACTCTCATCCTCAATTACAGATAGAGTCATCAGTAATGTCTGCAGCATTAACATATGCTAATTATAATAACATAAAATTTCCTGAACAAATAGTAATTATAATAATTATCACTACTCTCATAATGGCAAGAAATTATTTCATGTCAATAGGTCAATGAGGAAAAGGAAGGAATTAAATGAAGAAGAAAGTCTAAGTGCATGAGAGAGGACATGGATAATTACTGCCAAAGAGTTTCTACAGCACTGTTGTATTCCTCCAATGAGGACAATTCCTCCATGCAGGGACTTAAAGGCCTGCAATGAAAGATACCCAGCCCATCACTGAAACAGAAAAGCAGTGAAAAACAGAAGGACAACCTGGAAACAAATACAAGGTTTCTATTTTCCAAAGCTACTCATATTTTCTAAGGCAGATCTCATTTCACAGATTTGGTCCCTTTGTGCCAATAAACGACTAAAATAACCTGGAAATCTTAGTATTTTGATGTTTGAACCACATCAAAGATAGCCTCTTGAATGAACCTAGAAAAAACACAAAAATCTGAGTCAGACCAGATTCCCTGTTTGTTTTGGAACATATGGCCACTGCGCTCAAAAGGCACTAAAAGGTAAAAGAGGAACATCTTTCGTCAAGACCTGCTACTTTAAACCAGAAACGCCCTCAGCATGGATGGTAAGGTGTTGAAGTGGCCATAATCAGGTATTCTTGGATTCTGTAAGATAAGAGTCCAGAGAGATGGAATTCCAGGATGCAGAAAGGTGGGTATTCCATCAAAACAACATATGAGCCAGGCACGGTGGCTCACACCTGTAATCCCATCACTTTGGTAGGCCAAAGCAAGAGGAGCCCAGGGAGTTAAGACCAGCCTGGGCAATTTGGCAAGACCTTATCTCTACAATAAATCAAAAAATTAGTAGCCATGGTAGTACACTAGTTGCAGTTACTCTGGAGGCTGAGGTAGAAAGATCACCTGAGCCCAGCAAGTGAAGGCTGCAGTAGCCACGAGCATACCACTACACTCCAGCCTGGGTGACGACGGGAGACGTCAACTCAGAAAAAATTTTTATATATATATATATATATGACAAGTTGCTCTTGCTTCTCCCCATACCAGAAGTATGGTTCCAAAACTTGACAAAGATCCTCTGAACTAAACACTGCACAAGTTTCTTTGCTTAATGAAGAAAAAAATCCCAGAAAATTAGAATTCTAGGTCCATGGGTGTCTCCTGACAGCTCACAATGGAAAAGATAACAGTTGATTTATTATACAAAATGAGAGAGTCATAAGGAATTCAGAGTGGCGCTAATGAGACAGCCAACCTTTGATGGGACCTTAACTTGGCTTCACTTTAATTTCTGCTGTCACAAAATTGTTATAATAAAAAATTATGTTCTATTAAGAAGATGGCAAATTCATGGCATTGGTGCCACTACTGCCCCTCTGTGTGCCCAAGGCAAAGCATTCTTTATGACAGACTCAGCCTTGGAGGACATCTTGACAGCAAGTTCCAAGTAGCCACTACCCATGAACCGAAGCCGTCACAAGTGTCAAGTCTATCTGTTAATACTCCCTGAGATTGACTATCCTACTTGACACTCACAATACTGTATTCCATGACACCAAATGGAACCCACCGGACTTAAGCCCTGGGTATTTTAAGACCTACCTCTGACATTGCTAAGCAACACACATGGAGTGAGAAAAAAAGCACCATCAAATCAATTACACCATGTTTCCCTCCAGGGTCCATCAGTTGTACTACAAAGAGACAGAAGGTTGCACTAGCCAATCACTGACCTTGTGGAGAGCAGGAGCCAAAACTGGTACCAAGAATCCATTATAAATGTAGTTGACAAGCTGATTTCGAATTAGAGGGTGAGCCACCTGAGAGAGAAACAGGTAGTAATGGAAGAGGTAAAGAGTACAAACTTTAGGTCTTCTTAAACTCAGACATTTTGAATCCTGAATTCAAAAAGGAAATACAAATTTTGGCCACTGATTCCATTGATGGATGAATAAATCAGACCTCAGATTGTCATGTCATTTTTTCAAGTGGCTTTTTCCAATATAAAGAGTTTGGCTACAATTAGCAGAAGCTAAACTTCCAATTTTTTTTAAAATGGTAATTTTAAAGTATCTGTTTGAAAAAAAGACAATAGACTGAGTATGCATCAGGATTCATAAATTAAAATTAATAAATTGGAAAGTATCATTCTTGCCCCCTACCTTCTTCTAGGTCACATCTCATCTTGTGACTAACTTTTCTAAAGTATTAATATAACGGTCAAAATAGATCATTAAATACACTTATTTTGCTAGCAGAATCATCACATTCTGAAGATGCATTTTCTGATAGTCATGTATACTGAAGAGGAAGGCATTTAGAACTTTTCTTCATAAAAATAGTTAATATTCAAAAGCAGAAAACATTATCAGAGACAGGACACTTCTTTCATTTGATTTCCAAAAACTATTTAGCTTGGATAGCCTTTCACTAGTATCTGTGTAAATAACCTTTGTAGGAGTCCTTCCCAAACAAAAAAAATCTTAAAAGTATATGGTTTCAATTTCAAAATATATTATAAAATATGTAATTTCCGTGTTTTTAACCATGCCTGTTAGCTGAACTTCTCTTTCTAAAAAAATAAAATAAGAAAAGACGAAAAGAAGATGAAGAAGAAGAAAGTCAAACAATAAAATAAAAAGCAATTTCTAGGGAAGTGAGGCTAGATCTTTAAATTACTGATAATCTCTCGCTGTGTGTGTACACTTGGGAAGGAACTAATAGTAGTTCCATCTTTTTTATTTCCACACTATTTGCAAGAAAATGTTGATAGACTGCAAGATTAAAGAAAAAAATAACTTAAAATGTAATCTATTTATCTTATACATAAATAAAACTTCCCTTGACTTAGCAATAAAAATGAGATGGGAACTAAAGTAATTTACTTGTATTTTCTTCCAGAAGCTATTTCTTTATATGGTAGATAAACAGATTATAACTAACATTTTTTATCTTACATTTACCATAAAGAAAACTTGATTTCTTAATAAATCCAATATTAAGGTAATATTTATGCTGTATAGAAGCAAAACATTTTTTTATGAAAACCTGCCACATCCTTAAATATATATAAAATCTGATTTTTATTGAAAATGGTAACAAGAAATCTCACAGTAAAAATCTAATCAAGAAGCCAAATACATAAGAGTTCAGCAGTTGGCTTTCTTTCCCCCTAAGCGGGCCAATTTCAAAGCAAATTTAATTTGTGTTGCTAAGAAAATGCTTAATTTCTTCT
Organism: Carlito syrichta; assembly: GCF_000164805.1. Taxonomy (NCBI): domain Eukaryota; kingdom Metazoa; phylum Chordata; class Mammalia; order Primates; family Tarsiidae; genus Carlito; species Carlito syrichta. Next base: position 185,853 of record NW_007248649.1, on the reverse strand, counting down.
AAATTCAATTGGAATAACAATATTCTTTATGTAGTATGCACCATTAAGCAAAATAAAGTGTTTTCTTTTGTAGACTCCCAAGAAGACCTTGAAGTAAAAGTGGTATAAATTGAAGTACTTAGAAACCTAAAAATATCTCTTTAATGAGTAAGGCATTGAACTTATTTTTGATAAGTGGATAATCAAAACAGAATTAACACCTTTCATAAAGAAGATAAAGACAATCTATTCATTTTTTTTTTTCAATTAAAACTTCCCAGAAACCTACAAACTAACATTCTCACTCATTCATTCAAGGACGTTCAGAAGGCTTAAAGAAAAGCACCAGTATTCTATAAACACTTATTGAAATTTTAAAAAGTGAATGTTTATAAATGAGTCCTTTGCAATGCTCACGCTCTGAATGAAGCCACAGCAAAGGGACCCTTTAGCATGCTCCAGTACCTGTATGACTGCATTGCAGAACTCCAGAGAGTTCATGAACTGGACGAGGGAAGGAAGGAGAAGCCAGTCATCCTTCAGAAGGCAATGCCACTCCTCGCCCTTCTCCTCTAACTTTGTCGGCAGGGAAGAGTAGAGACCACTGAGCCCAGTTGCAAGTACCTGTGTTCAGAAAGAAAAACGTAATAAGCTCTTTTCCAAAGTTCTCAACCTGCAACTAACAGCTCACAGGTGATGCCAATACGGCTGGTCCCAAGGCTGAACTTTAAGTAGCAAAGTATTAAAGGTCTTAGAGGATATAAGTTAACTAGAAAGGATTCAACAGGTGGAGGCAGCAGAGAGGAACAACTCCAACACAGGGAACAGCAGTCTGAGCTACCTGGCTAATATGCACATTGTCAACATGGGTTTCTCATTGGTTATATGCCAGGCCCCGTGCTGGCTGGGGGTGAGGAGTGAAAGGGGTACACACAAAAATGCCCAAAACATGACTCCAGCCCCAGGAAGTTCAGGAGAGGAACAAAATAAGCAATTTGTTATAGGACACTATGTTGAGTGCAAATACTGGGAAAACACATGCCCCAGACTACAGGAAGCCCCAGGTGAAAGTGGTTCAGAACAGAAAGCCACAAAGGTGGGAACCATGAGTAGCTTTCTGAGAAAGATTCCTTGCAATTCCTTCCATGTTTGAGGTCTGACAACTGCAAGTTCACAGTTTAGAAAGCACATTCATGTATATTATCTTATCAGACCTTCACCAACAATAGCAAGGAGAAAGAACAGGAGGGGGGACCACAGGGCAGTTAGCTGTGATGACAAGAGTTCAAAAAGAGCTAAGGTGGGTCCACGCTGAGGCATAAGCACTAGGAAAAGAGAAGAAAATAAACTGTAAGCATCAAGTGTAAGGTGGATGTAAGGGTGATCTACCCATGACATCTATCGATCCAACATTAACTCAAAGCTCATAGGGTTTATGTCCTTCCTTCCTGGGAGCCACATTCCTAAAATGAAGCTGACAGTATTTGGCCTTGGTAAGGGGGTTGCATGAGAATTCAAAACTGTCAAGTTATCCAACTTGGGTCATTAAGAAAATGGCAGTGCCCTTCATAGAGACAGAAATGTAGGAAAGGAACACACTCAATGCTGAGTGCTTGTTGATGTTACCTTGTGGAGTATAAAACCAGGAAAACAATGACTCTCGGAGTATGGGAGGCCTCCTGACTGGGAAGTAATGACAGCTAAGCAGTCCCTTGGAGATCCTGGCTTGGCAGATGTGCACAGGATGGAGAAAGAGGGCTGTGACTGGACACAAGGAAGTCAGCTATAAAAGGCTCTGCTCAGGCGCAAGCCCTAAGGTGATGATGGCCTCAGACAGGATGGAAACATTCGAGAAAATATGAGGTAGGCCCACAGTATAATGAGAAATGAACAGGCAATAATAATAGTGTTAGAAATGCTCAGAACACATCATAGGAAATGTATGGTGTTGTGGGTGTATAGAAGGCTCTTAGACCAGACTCAAGGGGTTGGTAGAAGGAAATGTTCTTACAAGAAGTGATGTCAAAGCTGCTGAAGAATAAGTAGAAATCAGCCCGAAAAGGAGTGGTGCAAGGACAAATATTCTAGGCAGAGCACACAGCATGGCCATGTTCTCCAGGAACTGCCAGAAGTATCATCAGAGTGCAGAATCGTAGGCCGAAAGAGGCTGTCAAGGCAAGTGGGAACCAGATCCTGCAGGGTTTTATATGAGGGGAGACCCTCCAAAAACCCAGAATTACTTTTAGGCAGGCGGGCCCCCTGTACTATAGACATCCCCCACTAAGTAAGTGTTCTAAGACCCATCAGCATCAGTGCACCAGCTAGCATTGTTGTGAGAGGCTGTATTCAGTTTCAGTGAAACTTTTTTTTTTTTTGGAGATTCTTTCAATGCATTTGCCCATTTCATGATGGGTGATTCATGAGTGCATCTGCCCACACCACAATGAGTGTTCAGCAGTTTTTTGTTTTTGTTGTTTTGGGGGGTTTTTTTTAACCAAAAACAGCATGACTTCTGTGCCCTATCCCCCATATTTATTAGATCTCTCCCCAAGCACCATTTTGTTTGTTTGTTTGTTTCCCTGGATGAAAAAAGTCCTCAAAGGAAAACATCTTGTTTATGTGGAAGAAAAGAAACAAAAAACAGCAGAAGCACTAAAAGGCATCAAAACTGATGAGTTCAAAAACTGTTTTGTGTAGTGGAAAACATGTCTCAATAGGAGTATTACATCAAACCGGGAGTACTCTGAAGGTGACTGAAGTTTTAAACATGTAGGAATAAACACACAATTTTTTATGAATCAATTCTGGGGTTTTTTGGGGTCCCCCTCATAGGTCAGGACAAAGAGTTTGTGGGGCGTCCAAATGGAGAGTCCAGCAAACAGCTGATGTGGGTCTGAGGCTCAGGTGAGAGCTCCGGGCAAGATCTGGAGCCACCAGTGTGTAGATGGCACCTCCAGCCACATAGACCAGAGCGAGAAGAAGGAAAGAGGTTTAGCAGACAGATATGACAAAATAATCCACAGGGCCTGGTGTCAGAAACAGAATGTCGGAAGGAGGTGAGCGTCCAGATACGTTAAACTCAGGGAAAAAAATTACCTACAAATCTCCTGTTGGCTCTTTTGCCCTGTCCTGTTCCCCCAGCACTCCGCATCCGTGTGCAGCAATCCTCCTTCCTGCATTTATGAGCTATTGCCTAGTATCCCCATCTCTCCTGGTCAGATTTGTTCACTCCGGTACACACTGGAGATGTGGGTGATCGGCCCAGTCAGGTATGTTGAATTTCAGATCCTAGCAGTGCTTCCTATGAAGAACATACCCAACACCAACAACAGGGTACAAGCCAGGGAGGTTTTAGCACAGGGAAAACAGATGAAGCGATGAAGCCACAGAGGGGCGGAGCAGGATGGAGGAGATGGTACAGAGCCCACGGGGGAGGACAGAGGGCAGGGAGACAAATAGATGAACCATTTCAGCACTAGAGAAATCAAAAGATTAGACATATCTCTGGTAACCCTTACTCATTCATTCACTCACTAAAAAAAAAAAACAAAAACTAAATACTTACTTCAGGTCAGGTACTATTTTAAGTACAGAAAACACGATAGTAAACAAGATAGCACATTTATCTCTTTTTCAAAATCAGGGCATCTGTGGTCCCAAAGAAGATTGTCCCCTATTTAAGGTGAACATACCCAAACAAATGACTTTAATTCCAGTTTTGAATGTGACCCAAATGAGTTGCTTGTTATAAATTAGAAACCTCTGGCAAAAGAGAACAGAGACCAAAAGTTCTCCTGGAAGAGAAATCTAATCTTGATGCCACATTTTAAAAATCAATTACATTTGCTAACTCATGCTAAATTACCCACAGAACAAAGGCTTTAATTCTGCCTACTCCTGATTTCTTAACCACTTTGAGCCTTTGAAGATGAATTCATAAAGACAGGCTTAATTTGTCTAACTAAAAAGCTGGGAATAACTATTCAGTATATCAATATAATTACAGCAACATTAATTTTCAAATTACATACATCAGTGACAGTAATTAAAAATAACACATACCTAATATTCACGTTTTTAAAAGAGTATTTTGGGGAGGGCATGGCTGAGATGTGAACAGAAACCTGAACAAGTAGAAGGATACTCCAAGTACAGAAGGATGCTCCCTGTACGGAAGGATACTCCCCGTATAGGACACTCCGTGTACAGAAGGATACTCCTTGTATAGAAGGAGACTCCTTGTATAGAAAGATACTCCATGTATAGAAGGATATTCCCTATATAGAAGAACACTCCCTGTACAGAAGGGCACTCCTTGTACAGAAGAATATTCCCTGTACAGGACACTCCATGTACAAAAGGATACTCTCTCTACAGAAGCATACTCCCTGTGCAGACAGATATTCCCTGTACAAAAAGATACTCCATGTACAGAAGAATACTCTGCATACAGAAGGACACTCCTTGTACAGAAAGATGTTCCCTATACAGAAGGATACCCCCCGTACAGAAGATATTCCCGTATAGAAGGATGCTCCATGTCCAGAAGGATATCCCATGTAGAGAAGAATGCTCTGTGTACAGAAGGACAGTCCCTGTACAGAAGGATACTCTGTGTACAGAAAGACACTCCTTGAACAGAAGGATACTCCCTATACAGAAAGATACTCTCTGTACAGAAGATATTCACTATACAGAAGAATACTCCCAGCTGGGCTCGGTCGCTCAGCCTGTAATCCCACGCATTGGGAGGCTGAGGTGAGTGGACTGCCGGAACCTGCGGGTTCACGACCCACCTGGGCAACTTGGCGAGACCTCATCTCTACAATAAATCAAAAAATCAGCCATGCATGGTAGTGCGTGCCTGTAATTCCGCTACTCGGAAGGCTGAGGTGGAAGGATCGCCGGAACCCAGCAGGTTGAGGCTGCGGTGGCCGGGAGCAGCCACTGCACTCCAATCTGGGCGACAGAGTGAGACTCCAACTCAAAAAAAAAAAAAAAAAAGAATACTCCCTGTGCAGAAGGGCACTCTGTGTACAGAAGGATATTCCCTATACAGGAGGACACTCCCTGAACATAAGGATACTCCATGTATAGAAGGACACTCCCTGTACAGGAGGATATTCCCTATATAGAAGGATACTTTGTGTACAAAAGGATATTCCCTGTACAGAAGGACATGTCATAAACAGAAGGACACACATGTACAAAAGGATACTCCATGTACAGAAGGATATACCTGTACAGAAGGACACTTCATGTACACAAGAATATTCCTTGTGCAGAGGGATACTCCTTGTGCAGAAAGATACTCTTGTATACAAGATTCTCCCTATACAGAAGAATACTCCCTGTGCAGGACACTCTCTATGCAGAAAGATACTTCCTGTGCAGAAGGATACTCTGTACAGAAAGATAATCTCTGTACCGAAAGACACTGCCCATACTGAAGTAACAGCTGAATGGGAAGTCCTACCATGTTTCTGCCACTACAAAGCATCTCTGTTATCTTCTTCAGAATGGTAAAGAAACAGAGGAGAAAATGCTCTGCACAATAAAGTGTATCATATGTCTTGGAAAAGGATTCCAAATCTTTACTATTTATAGTCTCCCTTCCGAGACTTTGCTCTGAGTACAGACTCATTCACCTATACTGCACATATTTCTAGAACACAGACTGCAGGCCAAACATATGCACAGTTGGTCCCAAAGAAAAAAGAGCAGTGAACAAGTCAGAACAGGAGAGATGGAGAAGACAGCTGACAAGCCAATAAATACAAGCAAGTGACTGCTCCCCAAAGGAACACAGAGAGTGTGGGGGGAGGAGGAAAGGGAAAAGGAGAACCACGATATGTCTGGAGGCAATTTTTCCAGGTTCAAGAGCTTAACAGCACCTTCTATTTGTGTTTAAATTTCATTTTTTTAACTTAAAAGTTAAATGATAAGGCCAGGTGCAGTGGCTCTCACCTGTAATCCCAGCAATTTGGGAGGCTGAGGCGGGAGGAGCACTTGAACCCATGAGTGCAAGACCAGCCTGGGCAACATAGCAAAACCTTGGCTCTACAAAAAAATTAGCTGGGCATGGTGTGGCACATGTCTGTAGTTCCAGCTACTTGGGAGGCTGAGGCAGAAGGATCGCCTGAGCCCAAGAGGTTGAGGCTGCAGTGAGACGGGATCGTGCTACTGTACTCCAGCCTGGGCAACACAGACCCTATCTCAAGGGGGAAAAAATTATAAAAAACTTAAATATAGGACAACCCATTCAGGTCCTCTCCTGGTTTGGGAGTTTTTCTGTTCTCTCAATAAATCCTGCCTTCTCACTTAAAAAAAATTTTTTTTAAATACATATGTATTCAACAGTTTATTAAAAATAAGTTTATTAATAATAAGTTTATTAAAAATAAGATGCCTATCCACTATTTTAGACTTTTATTGATCCTGACTACAAAAAAGTTCATTGCAAAACATTTATTCCCAGCACATTAAATATTAACCCAATATTTTTCATTTATCTTCTCCCAAGCGTCTCCTCACAATAAACCAAATCACTATATAAAATCATATGGATAACAAGAGACAAAAAGCCAACAACTTTCCGGACAGCAGTACAGCATGGTAGTTGCTAAGATCAAGGATTTTAGTATCTGAGTCACATGGTTTTGAACCAGGCTCTGCCACTGACAGGCAGTTATTAAAGTTCTCTAAATTTCAGAGTTGTTGCAAGGATTAAAGAAAAGAATGCATGTTACAAGATTAGCATAATGTTTTACACACAGCCATGTCTCCAATAGAGTTAAGAAAGATGACAAGCACACAGCACTGAACAAGCCAAGCAATGTTTAACTTTAAACATCTAATGATACCCAGTTAATTTTAGCAAACACAAAGATTTTTAGCAGATGGCTTCAGTCTGAAGCTCACAGCAAAACACCTGGTGGGGACTATTTGATACAACTTGCCAAAATAAAAAGCCTCATAAATTTTGGATATGGGATGAAGAATGTTCTACCTGCGGCTGTGTTCCAAAAGGTGGCTGGTTTTAATTTGCATTTCTTGATTTATGTATGCTGTTTTCTGTTTGCCAATATGTGACAAATGGCACGGGTTTAACAATCAATATTTGGCTTAAAAAAATCGAAGTGATAGGGTCATTCAGTCCTCAACCATCTGTTGGCACCAAACTGTTCCCCAGAGTATCCTCATCCTCCTCATTTTCTTGGGGAGTCGCATCGTGAGATAAGAGCAAGCTCTTCTTGTCAACTACAGCAATGACGGTTTCCAAAAGTGGTCCAGTTTCCTGAAAGAGTCATTACTCTCCCAACAGCCTGACGCTAACACACTTTGACAATCATACTAATTAGAGAAAGCTTTTTGTCAATTGTGGTCCTTAGCCGGATGGTTAATAGAGTATGCTTTTATCTTCAACATAAAGAGACCTTTTTTTTTTAATTATGTTGTCAGATGTAATTATGGAAAACTGGGAACAAATGAGATTATGGGCTCTATCCTGAGGGGCAACTTAACACAATGGAGCTCGTGTTCCATTCTAGCAAACAAGGTCAGCTGGATACGTTGTTTTCCCTCCAATTTTAATGAACTGTACAGTGTTTTAAAATATGTTTTTATAAAAGCAACAGTTACTCGGTAAAATCTGCTTATGGCACAGATCTGCTTATGGAAATCTAAGCAATAAAACATGCTCCATCTTGTCAGGATATCTTTAAATTTTTAAATTATGAAATATTAAAAAAATACAAAACAGGATAGAAACTCATCACTGAGACTTCCCAGCTTTTAACATTTTGCCAAAACTTCTTCAGAGTAACCTTTATTTTTTCGAAAAATAAAATATTACAAGTAAAATGAAACCCTACTCCAATCCTATCACTATCCTTTCTCCTTCCTTCACCCCCAAAAGAAACCATAGTATTCTGTGCTTATTTTTTTTTTTACTTTTGCTGATATATATGTATCCAAAAAACAGTATATACTAAGATTCTGTGTTTTAAACTTTGTGTAAATTTTATGGAAACACTAACATACTATATATGTAGCCTTTTGCTACTTATTTTTTTACTTACTCAACATGTTTTTCAATTGATCACTGCTCATATATGTAGTTATATAATACAAGTGATTCATTCACTTGGAATACTGACTAATATCCCATTGATGTATGAATAAATTAGTTTATTTATCTTTAACTTCATATTTTTCTCTTCAAATCACTGTTCTACTGAACATTTTAAAATATGTATCCTTATAAACATGTGCTAGATTTCTAGGCAAATATCTAGAAGTGAAATTGTAAAATCATGTGGTATGCAAATATTCCATTTTACTAAATATTGCCATATTGCTTTCTTGAGTTATTATACCAATTTATGTTGTCCAAAGTTTTTGTTTTTATCCTTGACAACATTTGATGTTATCAGATGTCTAATGGTTAGCCACTCTGATAAGTATTAACTGATGTCTTACTGAACCCCAACTGTGAGACAACCTAACACACACCTCTTGAAATGCAACACCTGTAAAGTATTCTTGCCAAAAATGTGTAACCTATATTTAATTAGGCATATAAGACCTAACTCCAATTTGCAGGAGACATGAGGATAGGGACAACTACACAAGAAACAATCAAACAAACCTAGAATGTGGGGTGTTCTACAAGAGAATGGTCTGCTCTCTTCAAAAGCCAATGTCATGGAGAAGTAGCCAGTTGCTATATACTAACAGGCTCAAGAGACATGATAGCCAGATGTAAACCTTTTATTGGACACATTCAGGAGAAAGAAAACTATGAATGTAACTTGAGGCATAATGGGAGAACTGGAGAGTCGATCATATTAAGGAATCATTGTACAATTTTCTTAGGTATAACACTGGTATTATGGTTATGTAGGAAAATGTCCCTATTCAGAGGAGATACATACTAAAGGAACCAATGTCTGCAACTTAACTTCAAATGTACAGTGAAAATAAATTAAAAGAACACATGATAAATATACCAAAGAATGGCAAAATATTAACAATTCTGAATCTAGGTGGTGTGTATTTGGAGTTCATTAAAGCATTCTTCTAAATTTTCTGTAATCTACTTTTTTTCATAATAAAAAGTTGTGAAACATAAATTGTATTAATTCATAGACTGATTTGCAGGAATGTCCCATCTATATGGTATTGACAAATTATAGAGTTATTTATTTAGGCCTTCTTTTATAACCTTCAATAAAATTTTAGAATTTTCCCCTTTCATATATTTGTTAGATTTATTTCAAAATACCTCATGATTGTGCTTTCGTAAATGGTATCACCTTGCCTTTTGCATACTGGTCAGGAGACCCACCTGAATATTTTGATGATTTATTACAATACCTTTTATCCTTTAATAGCAAAACAACTCAAAACAATCAAATAAGTTAAAACCCAACCTCATATAGCTCACTCACAAAGCTGACTTTTTAAAAACTGTTTTTATTTCTTTAGTTTTTTAGCGATAAGGGCTCCCTATGTTGCCTAGGCTGGTCTCAAACTCCTGGGCTTAAGCAATCCTTTCACCTCAGCCTCTCAAAATGCTGGGATTACAGGAATGAATCACTACACCTGGCCACAAAACTGACTTTTCTTTTTCCTATGTTTTTTACAGATCGGATTAGTTCCATGTTTTAAAACTGACTTTTTAAGGAGGTTTTGTTTGTTTGTTTGTTTTTGAGCAGCTTATGGCTCCTAACAAAATCGAGCAGACGGTTACAGAGAGAGCTCATATTCCCCCACACCCACATGTGTACAGTCTCCCATTATCAAACCCCCCCACCAGAATGGTACATTGGTTACAACTGATGAACTTACAGTGACATAGTACAGTCATCCCAAATCTGTGGTTTCCATTAGGGTTCACTCTTGGTGTTTTATATTCTATGGGTTTGGACAAATGTGTAATGACGTGTATCCACCATACGGCATAATAGAAAGCAGTTTCACTGCCCTAAAACTCCACTGTGCTTTACCTACTCATCCCTCCCCCTGCTCCAAACCTTGAAAAACATTGATCTTGTTACTGTCTCCATAGTTTTTGCCTTTTCCAGAATGCCATATAGTTGGAATCACTTAGTATGTAGCCTATTCTTTCATTTAGTAATATGCATTTAAGGTTTCCGTGTCTTTTCATGGCTTGATAGCTCATTTCTCCCCATTATCTGGATGTACCAAGGATTATATATATATTCACCTATTGAAGGACATCTTAAGTTTTAGCAATTATGAATAAAGCTGCTATAAACATCCGTGAGCAGGTTTTTGCATGGACATAAGTTTTCAGCTCCTTTGGGTAAATACCAAGACTGTAATTGCTGGACCATATGGTAAGAGGATGTTTAGTTTTATAAGAAGCTGCCAGACCTTCTTCCAAAGTGTCTGTATCATTTCACATTCCCACCAGCAGCAAGTGAGAGTTCCTGTTGCTCCATATCCTTGTCAGCACTTGGGGTTGTCAGTGCGGCCCACGAAATGCCTGTAGAATCCCCTCCCTGCCACCCCATGTCCTCATGACAAGCAAACACACTACAACTAATGGCCATTAATCTTGCTGAGAAACAAAATAATTTGTGAAACCAGCTGTGAAGAGTTTTACCACGTGCTATGATTCAACCTGAAAAAAAAGCTTAAGAATTAGAAAGTACAGGTTTTACCATTTATCAGGATAAGCTCTTAGAAAAAAAAAATCGCCGGGCTCAGTGGCTCAGCCTGTAATCCCGCGCCTTGGGAGGCTGAGGTAAGTGAATTGCTGGAGCCCACGGGTTCGAGACCCACGTGGGCAACTTGGCGAGACTTCATCTCTACAATAAATCAAAATGAGCCGGGTGCGGTAGCACGCGCCTGTTGTTCCAGCTACTTGGAAGGCTGAGGCAGAAGGATCGCAGGAGCCCAGCAGGTCGAGGCTGCGGTGGCCGGGAGTGGCCACTGCACTCCAGTCCGGGCAGCAGAGTGAGACTCCAACTCAAAAAAAAAAAAAAAAAATCACTCCTAATGCAATGAAAATGAACCAAGAAACAGGAACACATCTAGCCTCCTCTGTTGGCTCATGCTAGGCTGACACTGCACAGCCAAACGGCGCCTCAACTAGATTCATTTGCTTTCTGCAAAAGATTTTCTCTAAACATCTTTCCATAGAGGGTGCCAGGTAAAACCTGCTGAAAAAAAAAGAAATAAGTATTCACCACTAGCACAGGCAGGGAGAAGGAGAGAGGGAGAAAAATAGGCCAAGGAGAGGGACTTACAGGACAAAAGTAGGTGTTCTCCACGATGTGTTGGGCCACCACGCTGTTCTCAGCAGAGAGAGACATGATGAACAGCAGAGCATCCCGAGCTTGTTGGCCTACTGCCCCCTCGCGGTGAATGAAGGGAATCAGAAGGGAGAAGATGAGGAAGTTGGCAGCCCCTTGGTCCTCACTAGTGTGGAAGAAGAGTTCCAGAATGGATGGATCTTTGGCAAGGATGGAGCAGAGCTGATTGAGTAGGACAACCAGTTTCCCCTCCACAGAGGGAGTGGTTGTTCCTGAACAGGAGCTCAGCAACATCATTAGAGGCTTCAGAATGGGCTTGTGGTGCAGTAGAGGCTGGTGCGACTGGGTGACCAACATCTCATACATCCTCAGTTGTTCAATCTTCGTCTCATCCGTAAATTCCCTTCTCAAGCTCCAGAGGAAGAGTTTCTCCATGATGTTCTCGGAGACCACAAATTCCAGAATTGGCCCCATTGCAGCATCCTTGGCTTGCTCTTCAATCAGCAAGAAAAGCATGTGTTCTACATAATTCTGCACAGCACTGGCCTCATCTGGAGGAATAGACCCATATTTTGCCTGGGTGTTCTTCAAGGGGTCATGCTTCTCTAAGATTTTCACAACCTGTAACCAAATAAAACATTTATCATCCATCTGATTTCATCATAATTACAACCACCATGATTTTTGCCAAATCTTCACCAAAAATGTAGAAGCCATTGCCCACAAGATATATATTAGTATTGCATGTGTGTCTCTCCCTTATGAGAATAAAATAAAAGGATTAAACTATAGAAGATTGAGGAAGATGCTTACTTATAATAGTTATAAATTTCGACAACCAAAATATCAAAGAAAATACTATGATTATGTAAATTAAGCTACATGCATTCCTTGGATCATTTATTATGAAGAGTATTGAGCAACATGAAAACCTTTAAGTGATATGTCAGATGAAAAACATGAGCTACTTGTATGTTAGATCCATAATGATCAACTATGTCAAAAATATATATGCAAAAAGATAGGTATGAAATGTGAAAAAAATAATAATCATTTTTGTGTTCAAAGCGATGACAGGTTCTTACCTTTTTTTCTAAATTGTCAATAATATTATATTTGCCTTTTAATTTTAAAATACACCAAATAAGCCAAAGGAAACCCGACAACTCATATTCTCCTGCAAACAGAGTTACTCTGGAGATTTCAGCAGAGGAACATAGCTATTCATATGCTCTTGACACAACAATAACCCTCCTTCCCCTACACAAATGGGCACCTCTTCAGCCAAGCACACAGCCACAGAAAAGATAAAAGGAAACTGATGAACAAAGGACGTATGACTAGCAGAATCAACCCAAACATATAGCAAACACTGACACTTAAAAAAAAAAAAAAAGGGGGTTTGAATGCCGCATTTCTTTAAGCTGAAAATTTCTGAGATAACCAATTACAAAATAAATCCCTAATGTTTGAAGTGATGAAAAAGTTTTAAAAGTAATAGTGATAGCTGGGCTCAGTGGCTCAGCCTGTAATCCCAGCACTTTAGAAGGCTGAGGTGAGTGGATTGCCTGAGCCCGCGGGCTCGAGACACGCCTGGGCAACTTGGTGAAACCTCATCTCTACAATAAAATCAAAAATTAGCCAGGCGTGGTAGTGTGCGCCTGTAGTTCCAGCTACTTGAAAGGCTGAGGTGGAAGGATCGCAGGAGCCCAGCAGGTCGAGGCTGCCGTGGCCGGCAGCAGCCACTGCACTCCAGTCTAGGTGACAGAGACTCCAACTCAAAAGAAAAAAGTAATAGTGATAATTGTGAATGTTGTTAACACCACTGAATTTTATACACTTAAAATGGTTAAGATTGCCTACCATGTTAGATATACTTTACAACCAAAAAAATCTATTAACAATATAAAATAAATAAATCCCTAGATAGGTCATGTCATAGTGCTAGTCGGTTTCTCTCCGATTTTAATCATTTTAATGTATCCCTCCTCTCTCTGCCTATCAATACTTACTTCTACTTTGGGATCTGAAAATTAAAACAATTTTATATCTCAACTTCCACTTAATTTTATGACTTGGAATCTCTACAATAAGACCCTTAAAAATATAAATACACAGGGCAATTTTTAAACAACCAGACACTTTATCAATGACTTTGTTCCTTTTTGCCTTTCCAAATTGCATGGACTATGTCTGTCTTGTGCAGTACCCTCCTGGTCCTGTTCTATGGTAGGCTGTCACAAGTTCTGTATGAGTACTTAGGTTATAGAATTTTTGCAAGTCATTGAGGAAGCTGGTAAACGTACAATGCCATGTCAGCATGCATGAGCAACGAGGGAAATTTATTTCTCAGGGAAAGGTCTAAGTTTCTCCTTTATAAAAATCTTTATAGACGAAGCAAGTACATCCTTATGCAATGACTGGATTTCCATATAATCTATAATCTCTGTCAACTTCCATTATAAAACTGATAACGCCATGTCATAAAGGAAAAAAAATCACCCCGACACCCTTGAGTTGACATTTCGAATGAGGAAGGTCTTCGTTTAGCAGCTACCCAAGAGGTATATGGCCTGCTGACTGATGGCCAAAGGGCAGTCACTAAACATCCTATTCTCCTTTGCTGCCCACCTGATCCAAAGGACACTCGTTATCCTACAACTTCCACCAAGCCCTCTGGGACTCCCCTCACAGGCCAGACCACCTCCCGAGCAGCAGCATCACTGGGACCTGGCTCTCTCACTCTCCCCTGGCTCTGGACCTTAATGATATCGCACAGAATGTGATCACAGTACCACCCTGGTCCAAAAAGTCCCTTCCCCTCAACACCACACATTCTTCAGTCCCAAAAAGCTCTAATATCAAGGCTCCATATTCTGAAGAACAAATTAGCTACATGCTTTATCAGTTCTATTATTTCAAAGTCCACATATTAAGTTTACTTGTGAGAGCTATCTTTTCAGCTAGGTCTCGGTGTAAGCATGTAATTGTACTTTTCATGTGTGCCCAGACTGTCTAAATTGTCTCAAACTGGAATTGTGCCTTATACACTGATAGTGGCATGGAAAATTAACTCAATCTTTCTGGAAAACAACCTGGCAATGTGTAACAGAAGCTATAAAATTGTTCCTGCCCTTTGACTGGTTATCTGACTTTGGAGAAAATGCCCCAAGGAAACAACCCAAAAATAATTTGTTAATAAAGGTTCATTCCGAGTGGCTCAGCCTGTAATCCCATACTTTGGGAGGGTGAGGTGAGTGGATTGCCCGAGCCTACAGGTTTGAGACCCGCCTGGGCAACACGGCGAGACCTTGTCTCTAAAATAAATCCCCCCCAAAAAAAAATTAGCCAGGTGTGATAGCGCGAGCTTGTAGTTCCAGCTACTTGGAAAGTTGAGGCGGAAAGATCACCGGAGTCCAGCAGGTTGAGGCTGCTGTGGCCGGGAGCGTGCCACTGCACTCCAATCTGGGTGACAGAGTGAGACTGCAACTCAACAAAAAAAAAATTTTTTCATACCAGCCGGGCACGGTAGCTCATGCCTATAATCCCAGCACTTTGGGAGGCCAAGGTGAGAGGACTGTCTGAGCCCGTGGGTTCAAGACCCACCTGGGCAACTTGGCAAGACCTCATCTCTACAATAAATCAAAAAATTAGCCGGGTGTGGTGGCGTGTGCCTGTAGTTCCAGCTACTTGTAAGCCTGAGGTGGAAGATCGCCTGAGCCCAGCAGATTGAGGCTGCGGTGACCGGGAGCATGTCAATGCCCTACAGCCTGAGTGACAGAGTGAGTCTCCAACTCAAAAAAAAAAAAAGTTCATACCAATGATATTTCCCAATAATAAAAATATTACCTACCTGATTGGTCAGAAATAAGAGAATTATAATCAAAATATGTTACATAACTCGATAATAGAACTATTAAAAATAAACACTAAGTAATTTATATCATTAAAATGTATACATAAAGTAATTTAAGTCAAAAAGCAAATATACAGACAATCAGACGTATAATTAGAAGTGAGTCTGTGGCGATATACATGAGATTTTTAATGTTAATTAGTTATTTCCTGTAAGTTGATCTAATTTCTGAAAATAAATAAAAATAAAGGTAGACAAAGTAATTTTGTACTAATATCTAAAATAAGTATCAAAACACCATTAAAAATAATTCATAATTGAAGCTCTCCTAATTCTTAGAAATTCCTAATATAAATTTATAAATAAACATGTATTTATACTACATATGTACTATATACTATATATGTACATGCAAATATTACATATCTAAATGCATATGTGTCATATGCAACAAAACTATTTACATTGTCTCAAATCACATTTTTCTCATTCATGAACCTTGATTTACATGGTTTATACCAATTCAGTCCTTTGCAAACAGACCTCTTTTTTTGCTAGGAAAACCCTAAAAAAGAGAATGGAGACATGTACACAGAATGCAAGCTACTCAGCCGCTTTTAGACAGAAGCATCTTGACCTTCTTTATGGCAGCTCCTTGACAGTGCCTTCTGGTTTAGTAGTCAGAGATGGAGCAGATCCCTGAAGACCCGTTTACTCTTTCCCAGCCCTGGCCTAGTGGTTTAACTGCCAGGAAGATGGGTGTGTGATAACCAAGGCTTGTGAGTCATAGAATACACAATGCTCAGCAAAGTGCTGATTATGTCTGTGTTGCCACACGTCCTTAACATCTCTCCTGAGGTGCTAGAACACTCCCAGGTTATCTCCTTTTCCCTTTCAGGCAAACACACCCATGACGTGCTTTTCCAAGTGGGTTCTGCAGGCGCACCCCTGGGCTTGGATCCTACACTGGTAGGGAATGTCTAAGCAGCTTCTTGGCTAGGGAACAACTTGCACTGAAATGCCAAAAGAACTTCTGTCCTGTTGTCCCAGTGGTGTCATATAGTTCTCTCCGTTTCTGCAGACTACGCTTTGATATGACCTGGATTCTTCCTTATCTCTTTTGTGTCCTCTGCTCACATCACTTCCATCAAATGCCAACAAGCCTGTGTCTCTGATTTCTACTTGCTGCCTAGCTTCACCCACTTCCCAACTCTGATCTTCCACTCCCATGGATGCCATGACCCCATGCTGTCCACAGAGGCTTCCCCAGGCCTGGTCTATTCCTATGGCTCTTATACGCTCAACCTTGTCCCAGATTTCCAGTTCCAGGTTCTTCTCAGCTAAACACTATTAGTCTCAGGGATTCATCAGAGAAAAAAAGCACAATTAACAGAGCTAGAGGAATTCCAGTAGGTAAGAGAATGAAAGCAAGCAAAATACACTTTGCAAATATTTACATTATAAAACAAGTTCACCTTGTTAGGCTGAAAACACCATTTAATAAACTAATCAACACCTGATAAAGCTCAGGCTCCTTAAGTAAATCAGTTGGGATCAGATATAGCAACTTAAATGTTTTGCTGATCATACCTAGGCAACTGCTGACCTACAAACTTTAACAAACATAGGCCTGGGTGTGTGTGTGTGTGTGTGTGTGTGTGTGTGTGTGTGTGTGTGAGAGAGAGAGAGAGAGAGAGAGAGAGAGAGAGAAAGAGAAAGAGAAAGAGAGACAGAAAATCATGAGCCTGGATCACATATAGACTAACATGTAAACTACCACAATTCTAAAATGAAAGAAAAACACAAAAATCAACAACATGAACAATGATGTTCACAACATAAGATCAACATACCTAAATTTAACCTAATATCAAGGCATCTGACCTATAAATACGAGGCTTACTGGGGCTAAATAAAATTAACAGAGAGCATATTTCTTTCATGAAGTAATATCAGATACTCCTATACTTATCCGTAATGAAAGACCCTATCAGTCAGTCATAACCAGCCTGAATTTCAAATAGTTACAAACTCTAAATAGGAAATTCAAATGTTTTCAGAATGAAAGATCTACATAAATCACAAAACAGCACCTTGAGCTAACAAATTATTACCGTTCATGATAACCACAGTGTTTCTGTCAGGAGACTAGCTTTGATTCTGCTTAACACAAGGGAAGATTAAGTAAGATTAAAAACCAGAATTGTCTTTTGGAGGGTGGGTTCCTTGTAGTATACCAGAATTTGTTCCTCTGGATCAAACTGTTTTTATCTGGAAGTTTTGACAAGGTTGCATCACGATTTGCAGAAGAAACATTCCGAGCTGTGACAAACAGATGACTGGTTCTTCCATCATGACAACGCACCTGCCGACACCGCACTGAGTGTTCAGCAGTTTTTGACCCAAAATGGCATGACCCCATGCCCCATTCTCCCTATTCACCTGATCTTGTCCCAAGCGACTATTTTTTTGTTTCCCCAGATGAAAAAAGTCCTCAAATGGAAACATTCTGCCGATGTGGAAGAGGTGAAACAAAAAATGACAGAAGCACTACAAGGCATCAAAATTGACGTGCTCAAAAACTGTTCTGAGCAGTGGAAAGCACATCTCAATAGGTGCATCGCATCAAACGGAGAGTACTCTGAAGGTGACTGAAGTTTAAACATGTAAGAATAAATACACAATTTTTTTATAAATAAGTTCTGGCTTTGGGGGGGTCTCCCCTCGTATTGTTCCATGTCTTACATGTTTCAATATGTGATTACTTATGCCACTTTGGTTAGAGCCTAATTATTTCAAGAAAGTCATATGAGTAAAACGCATACTTGCAAATCCTTTGGAATGTTAATTTAAAGTGGCATGGTGGAAGAAACCAAGTTACTAAGTGACACTTTCCATCACACAGAAAGGCAGGACTTAGCTGTCAAAAGTCAAATTCCACTTAATGTACCACATAACTACACAAAAGTTAAGTTTCCATTCAGTCCCTGTTCATTACTTAACAGCTGTGTCTTTCAATCAGGGATATTCCTCACACATCTATTTCCACAGGGAGACCTTTACCAAGTCATTTCTTTTTAAATTTAAGTAACAGCTTTATAGTATGTGTACACTTACACCAACTGTCTAATGTCAGCTCCAGTCCTGAGCTCCAGACACTTGTCTAAATCTGGGATAAAACAGGATAAAGCGGGAGCTACGGAAAGGACTTAAGAGTAATGATCTATGTAGTAATATGCCAAAGAACACCAATTCCAACCACAGCAAAAATCAAACTTATCACCAAGCACACAGCAGGAGAGTTACTGACATTCCAACATGCTCAATCGCTTTAGGGTCTAACACAAGCACGGTGAATACCTACCTGGGTTCTCTATCTTAAGAAGCATAGGTTTTGTTCACTCTACTCTCTACTATCAAGTTCAGGGCTACTTGTAAAGTCAGGAAGACAGATATAAATGTTTTAAATGGTTAACAAACACCAATTGAACAAGATATTCAGAAATATATAATTTTCTAATACTTCTCAACTTTTCATCTCTCAAAGGCTTTACTTAATTTTTCTCTGCCATTTGGTCTATGACAAGCCCAGACCCAAACGCTAAAGATAAACAGAACAAGGGAATAAAATTTAAATATAGTGTATGTCTAATCTGTGTATAGATGGCTCTACAATCCTTTAAAAGATTCAGGCTACTTGCAGCCCTACCCAAGATATGATAACTAAAGTACGTCATCTATCTTTCATTATTGTGGGAAGACACTTGACTTAATTAACCAATCTATATAATTCCACTTTTTCCCACCCACCTCCCTCAGAGATGAAAAAGGTTACTAAACCCACTGGCTTTTCCTCATCTGTCACCACAACTCCATTCGAGCTCTGACATTTTCTTAGCCTTAACAAAAAAAGAAAAAGAAAATGTAAACAGCTTATTTTTGGAGGCCACGGGTGGCAGGAGGAAGTGCTGAGCTATTAACGAACTAGAAACAAAGACTGAAATGTGCATTTCCAATTGATTGTTCTCCTCTGTTCTCTTGGCTTTAAGAGCAGACATAGAGAATGAATGGAGCAAAGTCCACGAAGCTTCACAAAATACAACTGTGCCATCAAAAATAACTAGTGTAGGGTGTTGCATTCACACAGCAGTCTAGTTAAACTGTTTATCACCTGGTGGCCCAATGCTTCTTATCATTTTTGTCCTCTCTTCCATTCAGAAAAAGACAAAGACACAAAGACGAGAGAAAAAAACAACAGCCGACTAAATTATAAACTATTTTTATAGACTCTATAAATACTAACCACACACACACACTCATTCTCATTCTCTTTCTCTTTCTCTCTCCTCCGCCCCCCCCACTTCCAGATCATTGAATGCAAGTTCAAATATCTTATTGGCAGCAAATTATAAAATGTTTTAAAGTTAGTGAATGCTCAGAACTGTTTCCTAACTGGCTTGTGTGTCCTAAAGTTATATCTCATATTGGCTGCTTTTCAGTTCAACTGTTTATTGAACATCTACAATATGACACATTCTGTTCTGGCTACCTGCACCTACCATCCCAGCTATCCGGGAGGCTGAGCTAGGAGTTCAAGATCAGCCTGGTCAACACAGTAATAATAATATTAATAATAATAATAATAATACAAAATTAAATTAAAAGGTGGTGGTATAGCAGTAAAAGAATACTCAGATGGTCTTGGAACACAGAGTGGGAACATGAAAGAGGACAGAAAAGATTGGTTTCCTAGAACAAACGATGCCCCAAATAAGGCCTGCAGAAGGGGAGGCATTTAACCAGGGGGAGGCATATTTCCAGCAGAAAGAAGAGCAAGTGTCTACGGCACAGAGGTATGAAACAGCATGATGGATGCTGCCCAGGGGAGGGGATGGCCAGGGACCCCAAGCAACTGTGCATTTCTGGAGACTAAACGAGAGGCAGGGAGTAACAGAAGTCAGGACATAAAGAACTGTATGGGCCTATAGGTGGCCAGAAGCCACTGAGAGTTCCAACAAGAATGACCTGGACAGATCTGGGTTTCAGATTCATTGCTCTGGCAACTTAAAATACAAGATGGCATCTCAGGAGGTGAGGGGAAGTCCAGGCCAAGGGCTACTTTCTATAGCCTGGATTCTCCAGTGTCACTGTTAGGAATGCAGCTATTCCTGACGTCTGCTGTAGAGCTGTTCCGGGGATGCTATGAGATCACTGGGCCCAGGAACAGTTGGAAACTCAAGTGCACCATTGGGGCCAGTTAATATCCCCCCTGACAACCCCTCAAATCACAGAATGCTCAGATGACAGTCGGCGGTATAGCTAGCTGCCTCTGACAGACTTAGGAGGCACAAGTGGCAAGCAGATCTCCTCCTCCATCAGCGTTTGTTTTTTAACTCCAGCTCTGGAATAGATACCACCTATAAATCCTAGAATAAGCCTGTCAGATATGGTGAATTATGTTGAATTTGCTTTGGTGTACTAACAAAGAGAAGCATTCAGGATCCCACAGGCAGTTCTTGCCTTCATTTTTCCTAATTTAACATATAAAAACTGCATTGTTCTGGGCAGGGCACAGGACATTTGAGTAAATAAAATGCTGTCACCAGCTTTGTCAGTGCCACATTTGCTACCAGCCCTACAGGTTTTCTCGGGTTGCCTCAGGGGAGCTTAGGGGTGCCTCAGCCTCACTTCCTAAGCCTCTGCAACTGCTCTTCACCCACCCCCAGCCTGATAGCTCACAGCAAAGAGCAACGCATGGAACTCCAAAGATAAAATAAGTAGCATTCATTCCCGTCAACTGGGGTCTCCTTCCTCATCTCACTCCTGGCCCCACATCTCTGCCTTGCCCTGATTTTGTGTGTGTGTGCGCCTTCCCCTCCTTTTTTTTCACCATCCAAAAAAGTCAGAATTGGGAGCATTTGTTCCTGGTACCCCTTCTCTGAAATGGTCTCTTCCTGTCTGTCATCACAACCTTCTTTTTTCCACAGCCAAGCTAGCAAGAGCTCACTTTCCCTGTTTCCCAGGCCATTTCCAGCCATAATAGTTCCTTCTTCTCCTGACTTAACTCCTGAAGTCATTTTGTTATATCTTGCATTGTTATCTGAATTAGCTTATACATTCCTTAAAGGCTTACACACTCTTAAGTCCCATCAGTGATGCCTACGGTGACACACCGGAAATGTGGGCTCAGGAGATCTCAGTTGAACAATAGCTACTTTGACACCCACAAAAATTTCTTCAACCAGTATTTTCCTTCAGAAAGGTCCTCAAGAGTTTGTGTAGAAAGAGGGCATTTTTCAGATTTATTTAAAAGTTAAAGTCAAGCTTAAAAGTTTTAAAAAAAAAAAGCCTGCCCAAAGTTAAAGAAATGGCTGAGTCAAAATATGACCAAGAGCGTGCCCACTTGACAAGAGGAAATGTGTGATGACTGAACACTCTTCCCTCTGACAAAATTATCCTTCCCTACAACTCAATATTCATCTGCACCGAGAGGAGGGTACCACGTATCTGCACTGTGCTTCGGGTAACCCAGAACGTCTGATGATGATGAAGTCATTCATATTGGCTTGGAAATAAATCATGTGACTCTGGGTCCCTATTCACTCTCTCAGCAATGTGGACATTCTAGCACCACTCTGACAGCTTTGGGGAAAACTTGCCTGGGACAAGCCAGGGCAGATGACCCACCTACATACAGTCAAGAAGCTGATGACATGTCACATCTTTGGAAAGTGTACAGAACAATAAATGGACCACACATCACAATTACCCCAGCAGAAATGATTATAATCAAAGGTATTAGTCACAAATAAACAGAATGGGGCTGTGGCCAGACAGTGTGTGCTAGAATGACAGACTTCCTCAGTCACACGAAATGACAGATGCTGGAAACGTTCTCGATTCAAAACATGTGATTATGCAATAACAGTTTTAAAGGATGAGCCTGAATTATTAAATGAATTAATAAACATGTGTGTACTAATATACAAATATATTATGTATATTTTAAACACCAAACAGAAATTTTTTAAAGGTGAAGACAGAAATAGTTTGGCTGGGTGTAGTGGCTTATGCCCGTAATCTCAGCAATTTGGGAGGCCAAGGTGGGAGAATCATTTGAGCCCACGAGTTCAAGATCAAATCAGGCAACATAGTAAAAACTCATCTCTACAAAAAAAAATTTTTAAAATTAGCCAGGCATGGTGGCATGCACCTGTAGTCCCAGCTACTCAAGAGGCTGAGGTGGGAGGATGGCCTGAGCCCAGGTGGTTGAGGCTGTGATAAGCCGTGATTATGACACTTCACTCCAGCCTGAAAAGCAGAGGGAGAACCTGACTCAAAAATAAAAATAAATTATTCTTCCCACACCAATGGACTACTGGGCTCATACCTTAGGGTTCACCATCCCATTGTGGAGCCACTGCCTTAAAATACTTATCAAAGGGCCAGGCTCAGTGACTCAGCCTATAATCCCAGCACTTTAGGAGACTGAGGCGAGTAGATTGCCTGAGTCCATGGGTTCGAGACCATCCTGAGCAACTTAGCAAGACCTCATCTCTACAATCAATAAAAAATTAGCCAGGCAAGGTAGCGTGTGCCTATAATTCCAGCTACTTGGAAGGCTGAGGCAGAAGGATCTCCAGAGCCCAGGAGGTCGATGCTGGGGTGGTCATGAGCGTGACACGGCACTCCAGCCTGGACAACAGAGTGAGACTCCAAAAAAAAACTTATAAAAGTAAAAAGCCAAAGGAAACTGTTGTCATTATCTGGAAAACTCCTAAGCTACTTTCCTTTACTAAAAAAGTTATGTCTTTAATGTTCACAGCAAACTCATTAAAATTCTAACAGTAAAAAAATCAGAGAAAGGGAAATTCACAAAATATCTTGGACACTTTACACTGGATAGTAACAAGAAGCTATACAGTATAAATGACTCAGAAACAGAATTGATTTTGTTGGGTTTTTTTTATCTAAACTGTGTCCCCTATAATTGTTGTGATTTACAGGCTCATGCTTTAACCCATGTGCTGTTTCCAGCCACAGAAAGGAACTGGGTAGTCATTAAAAAACTGTCACATAAATAGCCACTTACCAGCTCACCTGGGGAGTGAGTGCTGGACAAGTAGTAAAAAAAAATGTCAATTTTATTTATTTTACTACTTGTAAACTCCCTGAGGAAAGGGGCAGGCGGGTACATTTTCTGAACATTCAAACTTTAATGATCCACACAAGCAAATCAGAGAAGAGTTACAGAGAAGTCAAGATAAATAATCAAAAGCTTTGTGGAGAAGAAGACACAGATTCAGGTATAGCCAGATTCTTTCCTTAAATTATACGGGACCACCAACCCAAACCTGGTGGATTACAGAGGTCAAACACAGGGGCTCTGGAGTCAAGGGATGAGGTCTAAAAACACTGCTTGATAACTTCCTAGTTGTATAACCCTAAGCAAGTGACTTAACCTCTGTAAAATAAGAAAGCTAATAATAGCTACCTTATAGGTTTGTGGAGAAGATTAAATGATACAAAGCATCCGAAGTACTTAACACAGTACATGGTAAATGTTTAATAAACGTGTATTTTATTATTATTAGAGTTTAAAGGCTGGATGGAAATCAGCAGAAAAGAGGGAAAGAGAGAGGAAGTAATTATGGTCAAGTATATTGCAAAGTGATGTAAAAGTCACTTTAAGGAACAATTGCTGTTCTTCTAAAAATACCTGAAGAACATGCATGTACCCTAATTGCTTTAGTGAAAACCATGGTTTTTAGCCAGATATCTACTCTAGGAAAGGAAGATGAGAAAGTTGTTTTCTTTCCTATCTGAAAAAGCTTCCCTCCCTACGTTTCTGGAAACCCAGTTACCGGTCACAGAGGTATGGAGGCCCCTGGGGCTACCAAGACCAGCAGAGAGGTAGAACACATACATTACCTGTGCCCAGTGGTTTTTAAATACAATCATGCATGTTTCTGGGTCAACTCCCTGCAGGCTCACAGCCTGCTGCAGTTTGATTTCTGTTGAAACCGATGACATCATAAACCTTCATAAGTCAATGCTTCTAAGTCATATTTTATTCTCATTAAAATTGGTAAGCAGTCACTAACTTTCAAGTTCGAGAAATGTAATTTCTTCACGTCTCATTGTCACCTTCTGAAACCTGTAATGACAATAACGAGAAATGGATCTCATTATGTTCATACATTATATAGGACACTATTAAATTTATATCAAAGCATAGACATTCTCAAAGTCCAACACAGAAAAAAATCTACAAAACATTTTTTTTTTTTTTGAGTTGGAGTCTCACTCTGTCGCCCACACAGGAGTGCAGTGGCCGCTCCCGGCCACCGCAGCCTCGACCTGCTGGAGCTCCGGCGATCCTTCTGCCTCAGCCTTCCAAGTAGCTGGAATTACAGGTGCGCGCTACCACGCCTGGCTAATTTTTTGATTTATTGTAGAGATGAGGTCTCACCAAGTTGCCCAGGCAAGTCTCAAACCCGCGGGCTCAGTCAATCCACTCACCTCAGCCTCCCAAGGCGCGGGATTACAGGCTGAGCCACTGAGCCCGGCTTACAAAACATATTTATAATCAATCCAGAGGCTTTGCTATTTTCTCCCACCTTGCTACTAAAAATATAAAATAATGATGCGACTTTAGCTACATGTATAAATTAAACAATCATGGGATTTCTTTTCTCCGCTACAACTAACCACAGCTCCCCAAATTACTACTCCAAGTCATTCAAATCTAGTTTTTATAATCAAGTAAGAAACTATGATATCAATGTCTGTGGAGCTTAAAAATACCTAGTAACCATGTTAATAGCAACAGAAATAAATGGCTTGATGCAACTTGGGAGAGTTATAAAACAGCACCAGATTCCTGGGTCTAGTATTATTGAATATATTTTTTTTAAATCAATGACTGTCATAATAGAATTGAAAGCATTCTCTGTCATTTTTTGGCTATAGACTAGGTTAAGGTTTCTAGCTTTTCTGAAAAATAACAGAATCCTAAGTAACCCTGACAAATCAGAAATAGAAACGATCCATCAAAAACAAGATAGTGCTTTTTAGGTGTGAGTACAAGGTAGCACACTTACAAATGAAAAATGAATTAGGAAGATAAGCCATGAAGAAATCCTGGCTACAACAGAGCCAGTAAGGGAAAAAGATATTGAGGTCACAGAGTGTACAATGAATATGATCCAGTGGTGTGGTGCTAACCCTCTGTCAAAAGCAATGAAATCATGGTTTTATCTCACCAGTTGGATCAGCCCATGAGAGGACTGAGTTCAGTTCAAAATATTATTTTTTTAGTGTCCATGTTGGAGAGCATTCAGAGAAAAATAATTACAATTACCAGAACCCTAGAAGAAATAAAATCTGTAATAAAAGTTTGCAGACTTGTAGCACCAAAAGAAAAAAAAGGGGGGAGTTGAGTAATACAGAGTATTGCAACTGAGTAATACAGAGGGCTTTACAAGGAACAAGATCCACCATTTCTCTCTATAAACAATACAATGTGAGAAAGGAGTCTTCAGGTTAGACGAAGTCCTTTGTGGAGAGTAGCATTAAACCCTGGAGGACAGTTTTAAAAAAATATTCAAAACAAGTGCTTCTGTTGCAGGAGAGGGGTTGTTCAACATTAAAGGAACCCGAAAAAGAATTTTTCAGAAACAAGAAGAGAAAATGTGCACGAATTAATAATTCTGAGCAAAGAAACTTTTTTAAAGGAGGATGGAGGAGGCTTAAGGAATCTAGAAAGAACAACCTGCCAGAAGAAGGACTACACAAATCACATACTGAGGGGAACAGGCTGTGTATTCCTTCTATAACTGTATTTTATTATTAAATTTGAATTCCCCCAACAAAAATCCCAAATAATACAAACTTGTTTTCAACAGACATTGAGCACTGCCAACCATGGCCCTTTGCCCCTGAAAGGCACATTTTATTGGGTCCATCAGGTGTTTTAAAAGCCAGGTATGGCCGCCCCATGAATGCAGGGTATATGCACTCTCCCATCCCCTGTCCCTGTGATCCCACTACCAGTCTCTTCACCTCATTTAAGTTACCTGGCCAGCCCCTAAAAATGTTCAACTTTATAGGCCTATTTTAATGATAATAGATAAAACAAGTTTGTGAATCAACTTCCTTGTTATCCTATGCACTTCTGTGAAAATGTCAAGGTCTCTTATTCAGACAATGTAGTGATAAAACAAAGAAAATCAAAGCTTTGGCTTATTCCAGAAGTCGAAAAACGACAAGACCCCTTGAGATTCCTTCCAGCTCCAGGATTCTAAGACTCTTCTTCAAAGATATGAGAGGAACGTTATGCCAATTGCTCCTCAATCAAAAATAAGAACATATGCTCGCTAAGATCTTAAAAGTTATTAAAGGGAATTTATAGGCAATCTTTTCAGAGATGCAAGAATGCAGTACAGATGGAAAAAATATCTTAGCCACCGTCATGAACTTACAAGTTAGTTTTGATGGAAGGAGAACGTTAAGTCTCTGAATTTCTAGTCCAGCGCTCTTTCCAGAAAACTATATTCTCCTTTCTGCTGGCTATCATCTCTTATCTCTTAAAGAATTTGCATCTTTTCTAAGAAAAGTGCATTTCAGTCATACTTTTGAGACTGAGAATCAAATGTGTTATGAATGCAGAAACTATAACATAAAAAAAAGATAGAGAAAGGAAGAGTCAGGCAAGTCAAACAAGCAAGTTTGGGAAGGGAAAATACTATAAATGAAATACTATAAATGAAAATACTACCCAAAACACTCTCAGAGACAAAAAGTTGGATTCCTCCCCTCCTCTCTCATTAGAGTATTAAAACACTGGCATATCCCCAGGGCAATATAAAGCTGAAAGAGATAGTTCCATATTTATAAGAGATAAGGAAGGTCATATTTCCTCAAGCACCAAGGTTTTCAATACATTGCATTTTTCTTTTATCAGTTTTTACTTTTTTCCCTTTTTTGTAGCCATTCAAGCTTTTTATTAAACTCTCAGATCACCGCTAAAAGTCCCAAGTGAAGAACAGAGGACAAAACAAAGCCAAAAGTGTAGGTAGGCCAAGGAGCTGCCGTCCCTAGAACATGTGCCCAACATGAGCATGGCACCACCAGGCACTTCCACTTCCATTCCCTCTGCTCTCTTCATCTCAGGGATGTGCTGCCGCAAATGTTAGAGTAAAGGTTGCCACTCCTGGCACACATCCTCCAGCCTGTTCTTCCTATAAATACATGCACACACATTGACGGGATTTCATGCCTGAGAGAGAGCTCTGTAACCCATTCAGACCGCAACGAGTGATTTTTTTTTTTTCCCTCTTTCTTCAAACAAACCATCAACACCAAAAACTACCCAGAGGAGTCTGCTTGCAACAGTGCGTTTGTGGTGTGGTTGACTTTTTTGATTGAAGGATGGGGAAGAAAAAATAAGCTGTCAAAAAACAGCCTGATATTTCAGTACAGAAGCTGCAAAGACAGGACTGGCCATATTATCTCCACAGACATTAGTGAGTGGTCACTTTTATATCTAATTAATATTACATATAAAAATGGTTTCCATCAGCAAGGGAAGAAAAATTCTATTAAATATTGTTAGAGGGTTGCCAGGCACAGTGGCTCACACCTATAATCCCAGCACTTTGAGAGGCAGAGGCAAGAGAACTGCCTGAGCCCATGGGTTCAAGACCAGCCTGGGCAACGTGGCAAGACCTCATCTCTATAATAAATTAAAAAATTAGCCGGGAGTGGTGGTGTGCACCCATAGTTCCAGCTACTTGTAAGGCAGAGGTGGAAGGATCGCCTGAGTCCAGCATGTCAAGGCTGCAGTGGCCATGATAGTGCCACTGCCCTCCAGGCTGGGCAACAAAGTGAGACTCCAACTCAAATAAATAAATAAATAAATATATTGTTGGAGGCAGGGACAACTGACTTAAGAATTATGTGGACTTTTATTTGCTCTTTTTTGAAAGCATGTATCTTTCATTTGACTATGAAAAAGGTATAAGAATATGCTTCATATCACAGAATTATAAAATATGCCATATAATCATACAAACTTAGATTCTAGTCATCTAAATCACAACTTTTATCCAACGTAAAAATTTCTTCAACCTCATTCCCAGATAGACATCTTATCAGACTCTTTGGAAAGCTATAATACTTTTTTTTTTAAAAAGCTATAAATGTGTAAAAATCACATTTTTCCCCTAAACTACTAATAACTACATTTTGATATATTCCTCCCTCACTATCAGACTAAACTTAAATAATAAACATCTTGGCATTTAGTTATATATTATCTCAGACCATCCTTCAATTATTTTTTCTATTTATATATAATGTATCCTAATAATGAATTTTAAGAATCTTCAACGGGAAAAAATGGGATAACCACCTTAAGGCAAGGCAGGGCCAAAGGAACACTTTTATTAACGGAAAAGTGATCACATTTGCTGGCCTAAGGGGAAGAAACAATGAACAGGGAGAACTGGAAGATACAAGGAAAAGGATTTCGATGGAGCAAAAGGAGAAGAAAGATGAGTGGACAGTGTGATACCAGCTCTGGCATGTCTCTCTATCTTTCCCCTCTTCTTTCTCTAATTCTCTAATCAACTTTGGAAAGAGAGAGAGAGAGAAAAAGGGGGAGGCGGGGAGAGAGAGAAAGAGAGAGAGAGAGAAACAGGAGTGGAGTCTTTCCATGGTGAGTTTCCTCTGCGGAAGTACTATCCCAAACCTGAAAGAGAGAGGTGACAGGCTGTCCTTTCCCACCTGTCCTTTGTCCCGCCTGATATTTCTCTGGTTGGTTTATGGAAATGCTTAGAGAACTTAGGTAGATTTAAAGTAGGGAACAAAGGGCAAGGGCTAGGAGTTTTTAGCTCAATTCTCCAAGCCTGAAAGTCTAAAACTGTAAAGTCTCAACTTGGAACTTGAGCTTTGAGCTAGGAGTCAGCTCTTGCTCTAACCAGCTGTGAAAACACCAGTAAAAAAACAGGGTCTTCATATGGAACGTCACTTAGGTCAGCTGTTAGGACTAAATAAGGAGCTGAGGTCTCTTCCACCTCAAAAGTCCTTCCTTCCTTTCTTTCTTCCTTCCTTTCTCTCTTTTTGTTTGTTTTTAAAGATGAGGGTCTTGCTCTGTTGCCTAGGCTAGAGTGCAGTGGTACTATCATGGCTCATTGCAAACTCAAATTCCTGGGCTCAAGTGATCCTCCCGCTTCAGCCTCCGAGTAGCTGGGACTACAGTTATACCGCACCAAACCTGGGTCTCACTATGTTGCCTAGGCTGGTTTTGAACTCCTGGCCTCAAGCAATCCTCCCACCTCCGCCTCCCAAAGTGCTGGGGTTGCAGGCATGACACCATACCCAGTCAAAAGTCATTATTCTATGTTCCTTATCACAACTGTTACATTAATTGGGGATGGGTAACTAATCAAGGATAATGGCCTTTGTACGAAATCTTTTTAAGAATTCTAGCTATAAGTGGGATTCTATCTGTATTCTTTTTACTATTAAAGTGAATTTTACCTAAGGAACCCACATCACAGGAATCACCCACACCAAACAATTCTGTGATTGAGGGCTTTGTTTGTTTGTTTTCTTGCCAACAGAAAAACTCATTGTTTTAGAATGTACTTTGAAATACCCTGAATTGGCTACTACTAAATACATAAAAAGTCTATTACTGTAAATGTGCTTACATTTAAAATTCCATCTAAAGGTGAAGACTTGTCAAATATTGGGAACACCTTAAGAGAGGCAAACTTTGTGCCCTCAATTATAACTAACGGCAGTGGTGGGGGGCGTGTTTCATTTTGGGCCAAACTACCTCAAACAACCTCTTCCTAAAGCCTAATAAAATCCTATTAAACCTAAATCCTCCCTGTGCTCTAATCCTCTGGCCCAGTTTTCTTTTCTCTCTCATGTAATATCACATGTCAATGATGGGCTGTGGAAAATAAAGCGGGCATCTAATAGCCCGAGTCTCCTGGACCTTGTCCTAAACCTCCCTTAACTTGCCATAGTTTGACCCTGGCTCATTCATTGTTCAGTGTCCTTTAGCTCAGTAATGCAGTATTCTGTTTTGTTCCACCAACTTGCGGGTCACCAGTTAACACATCAAGTGTGCGCTAAGAAAAATTCTCTCAATACACACAATCCAAATGCTTTCAAGCTTTGAACAATACACACTTCAAAATAGTAATAAGCTGGGCACAATGGCTCATGCTTGTAATCTCAGCACTTTGAGAGGTTAAGGTGAGAGGATTGTCTGAGCCCAAGGTTCGAGACCAGCCTGGGCAACTTGGCGAGACCTCATCTCTGTAACAAATCAAAATATTAACTGGGCGTGGCAGCATGTACCTGTAGTTCCAGTCACTTGGAAGACTGAGGCAAAAGGATTGCCTGAGGCCAGCAGGTCAAGGCTGTGGTAGCCATGAGCCACTGCACTCCAGCCTGGACAACAGAATGAGACTTTGGGAAAAAAAAAAAAAATTGAATATCACCCAATATATGAACAAGATGAAGCAATCCCACCTTGTTTCACACCTTAATTTCACAAAAATAGGCTGCCAACTATGTCATTCCCAAGTGCTGTGCAGCTGATCGGTACGCAGAATAAATGGAGAAAGAACACCTGTAATGAATAATCAAGTTCATATCTGAAATTTGCTTTTTGACTTAATGTTAAGGCTATTTAAGAAACTAAGTGTATCAATTATACTTCAATAAAACTTTAAAAACTTCTTTAAAGTTTTTTAAAGGAAAAAACTAAACTCCTATTGGCAAGGATATAGAATGTAAAAATTATATATTTTGAAAAGTGTAGCGAGTATTGATAAATCAGCCCCTTGGTGACTGAACAGAGAAGTCTCATACACATAGCATAATCTGTAATCTGGTCCTTTTTAGGTAAAGTATCCCTAACACCTGATTAATCACCATACACTTGACAGTATGCACCATTCTTTCACATCACTATTTTGTTGAAAGCTATTAAGAAATAACTCATTTAAGATTTCTGCCCACGGGTTCGAGACCAGCCCAGGCAACTTGAAGGGACCTTGTCTCTACAATAAATAAAAAATTAGCTGGGTGTGGTAGCCACACTTCTAGTTCCGGCTACTTGGAAGGCTAAGACGGAAGGATCACCAGAGCCCAGCAGGTCAATGCTGGGGTGGCCATGAGCGTGCCACTGCACTCCAGCCTGAGTGACAGAGTGAGACTCCAAATAAAAAAAATAAAAAATACAGATTCTGCCACAAAAGCCTAAAAGTTAGCTAAGGTAAATGCAGAAATAATTTAGCTTTTCTTATGGGAATTTTTTTCTACTTGTACAAAACCCATTCTTTCAGACTAAGATTCACTCTACAAATCAAAGATTATTATGGACCTGCAAATGTTTCTTCAACTTTCTCTTTTAAAAATATTGCACTCATTAACAGCAGATCTGACTCCTTCGAAAGCTTCATTTCGCCACAAGCATCACTTTGGAGTGGAATTTGCCAAGAGATTGGTTACGCCTAAATGGAAAATCCTGTACCTCACTTACCAAGGAGTCCATTCCCTCTCTCCTCCTCATGCATGGAGACACACATCATACCCTGTAGTATACACACATACACAGGCAAGTCCAACTCTGCACACAGATATAAATACTAACCATCTGTTGCCTTTTCCGAGACCTTACAATAGAAAAGGCCCTGTGTAATTTGCAATTAGCAAAGGGTAATACACGCTCTAATTTCTGCTTGTGAGTCCAGAATTCAGGCTTACCAGGCTGCACTTCCAAGAAACAAAAGTAAAAGCTGAAACATCTTATACTAACCAATTCCTTTGTCACAGCAAGGATGGCTTATTGGTTGGATGGCAGCCATCCCTCAGCCCCAAGCAGAGAGGCTGTCCTGGTGAGGAAGAAGGCATTCATTTATCTATAAGCCTCCAAAAGCAAGTGGGTGGATCACAACTCTCCCATACTCTGCTTCAATTCATCTACACTTGCCTGGCATAGATTTGAACGGCTTCGGGCTACCTATGCTTCTTTAATTAAAAACCCTTCTCCACTAAATTAACATGTGTGTATCAATGTCTTTTATACAGAGGGAAAAAAGGAGAAAGCAAAAGCAAGAAAAGAAAAGCAAAGACTATTCTAAATGAAGTTCTGCTCCAGATACATTTTGTATTTGGCACTATTCCTGCCTTGAGTTTGTGCTTCATGTAGAAAACAATGCGGGAGAACCAATAAGGGATCCCACTTCCCCTTAAAAGCATCCTGCTCTTCAGAGTTAATTAACTTCTAAAATCAAAGGAGTTGTGAAGGGGGTATAGAGCATAAGAGAAAACTGGGTAGTTTCTTGTTGTGCGGAAATGATTTCATATTATATTAACATATACGAAGTCTGACAATTAGGTTCGAAAACCATCCTAGAAAAAGTACAACACCACATCGCTGAATATGACTATAGTTGCCTTCGAAGTACTCTCCTTGGGAAGCTATGCACCAACGCCAGTGCCTAATCCACTCATCAAAGTAATCTTTGAACTCTTTTTCTGGAATGGCCATCAGAGCTGTCGTCATTTGCTGAGGTCTGACAGTTAAGTTCGCGAACTAGCCATCTGTGCTAGTGTTGGCAGCACTATACAAATAATTGTATTGGAACACCCTCCCTACTCACCTGACCTGGTCCCCAATGACTTTTTTCTTTACCCAGAGATAAAAGAAATACTGAAAAGAAGACATTTGATGACATTCGGGATATCAAGGGTAATATGGCGAAGTGACTACACAAAACTAGAACTTTCTTCAGAATGACTACCTGGCGGATGGGAAGGGGCTTTGCAAACATTACCAATTATACACTATAGTCTGCACAAAGTGCCAAGTAAATCGTATTTCCTGCTTTCAGGAAAAAGGTAAAGTACCCAAGAGACAACTCAAGTAACATTAAAGACATTAAAGACAGATTTCTCCACTAAGTAAACATGTCTTTTTCTAAAATGTTATAAATTTACACCCACTGATATAGCATAGAAACATTGCCAAATTAGAAATTCAATAATAAGCCTCATTCTCTGAAGAAATACTTCTCAAATGTGAGGGGAATTATAATAATAAAATAGGAACCAAACAACTGTATGCATCTGGGTTTTAGGTAGACCTCATCATGCTAATATGAATGTTTATCTAATAAACTAGTAAGAAAATTAGCAGCAATAGCTTAACAGGCCTGCAATGCGAATTGGTCATTTCTAGGTTCCTTCTGTGAGAAATGTAGAGAATTCTGAACTTTGAAAATCTGACTCCAGTCGGGCACTGTGGCTCAAGTCTGTAATCCCAGCATTTTGGGAGGCTGAGAAGAGAGGATTACCTGAGCCCAGGGGTTTGAGACCAGCCTGGGCAACTTGACGAGTCCTCATCTCTACAATAAATCAAAAATTTAGCTGGGCGTGGTGGTATGCAGCTGTAGTTCCAACTACTTGGAAGGCTGAGGCAGAAGGATCGCCTGAGCCCAGCAGGTTGAGGCTGCAGTGGCCATAAGTGGGCCACTACACTTCAGCCCAGGCAACAGAGTGAAACAGAGTGAAAGAAAGAAAGAAAGAGAGAGAGAGAGAGAGGAAGAAAAGAAAATCTGATCCCATTTAGTTCTTAGGGCTTCCAAAAACATGCACATTATAAAGTAGACTTAAAATATAAGAGTATTTACCTTAGTACCAGAAAATCTTTTGCGTTCATGCATTGCATATTGAGAGAATAAAATGCTCTCCAAAAGTTGCTACAACATTTCCTATGTGTTCTGAGAGTAAGAAAAAGATAAAAAGAATGCTGTGGTGCTTGAATGAAATATTTGATGTGATTATATCACAATGACATCTTCTTGAGCCTAACATAATCAGTATTCTTCATTTGTTGCCTGCACAAAACCATAATTACTCGTTATTTGATCAAAATTACTAGTTGACTTGAGCAATTCAGTCAGCCAGCCAGCCCTCAGGGTAATTAGTCAAATCAACAGTCTATCGAAATGACTAATACATCTCTGAATCACAGATTAGATGGTCTACAACATCAAGGCAGTTCTTAGATTCAATTCCAAAACCTCAGTTCATCTTGCTTAACTCCACAGACTATTTTTCTCATAATTTAATTGACTCCGTACACAGTTGCAAGTTCTTCCCCTCCAAGGGAAAAAAGGGAAGTGACCACAAAAGTCTTTCAAAAACTTTATTTCCAAAAAGTAAACATAAAACGCACAAAATTCAATGTGAAATCAGATACTCTTTCAAAAAATAAGCGGAGGAGGGGAAGGAGAGTTTTGTTTGTTATTGTGAGGGGGGTATCATCAAGGAGAAAGAAACAAAATGGCTTCTTACCAATCAAACCACTTTTCGGTGCCTCAGATTCCATTAAAGGCCACAATGCTGTTGCCAAATGCCCCTAAAATGTTCCTACCCAAGAAAAGTGTGCTTTTTGAAAGAACAAGGAAAGCAATACATTTAAAGGCTGGAGAAAATTTTCCTCCATTTACTTGGGTCAGTGAAACATCCATCATACAGAGACACAAACACCTTACAGAATAAAAGATCAGAAGAGCTACACTAGTTGAAGATCAAAGAGCCAGTGGCTCTAGGGGGATCAAACAAGTAACTGTTGGAGCAGATCCCCCCACCCCATGATTTCTCTAGTAAATCTAGTTTAGGCAATTGTGGGGAGGACCACAAAGCAGAACACACTATCCCAAAAAATGTGATTAAAAAATCATTCATTCTAGTTGGGATCTCTCTCTCTTTCTCTCTCTCTCTCTCTCTCTCTCTCTCTCTGGAAAAAGAATCTTTTCAAAGTCATGAAATAAAATAACTATATAATAAATGTTTTAAAAAAGCAAAAATGTTCAAACTATCTACACACTAAGTACAACCAGGCATATAAAATTATCATAAATGCTCAGCCTAGCAGCACATCAGAAGAAATGATTGTGTATTTAGCAAATGGCTGCAAAAATATAAAAAGGAACTGGATGCTTTTAATAGATGCTCTCAGATCTAATTCCACCTGCATGAACTAAAAAGAGCACTTTGTCCATCCCTGTCACATGTACCAGAACATATACACAGGGCAAGTTGTCGTTTTTTTTTTTTTTTTTTTGAGTTGGAGTCTCACTCTGTCGCCCAGGCTGGAGTGCAGTGGCCGCTCCCGGCCACCGCAGCCTCGAACTGCTGGGTTCCAGCGATCCTTCCGCCTCAGCCTTCCAAGTAGCCGGAATTACAGGCATGTGCTACCACGCCCAGCTGATTTTTTTGATTTATTGTAGAGATGAGGTCTCGCTGCCCAGGCAGGTCTCGAACCCACGGGCTCAGGCAATCCACTCACCTCAGCCTCCCAAAGGCGCGGGATTACAGGCTGAGCCACCGAACCCGGCTGCAAGTTGTCATTTAAATGATGAGAGCAAAATCTGGAGTAGAAATAGGGCACGTCCAGCATAATTTAGCAAAAATTTTCAGCATCCCAAAACCTTTCGCTGTCAATGTAAAAACATCACACTGGCTCAGGCACAATGGCTCACACCTGTAATCCCCAGCTTTTTGGGAGGCCAAGGCAGAAGGAATGCTTGAGCCCAGGAATTCAAGACCAGCCTAGGAATCAGTGAGACCTCCATCGCTACAAAAAAAATTTTTTAATTAGCTGGGCGTGGTGGCACATATTTGTAGTCCTAGCTACTTTGGAGGCTGAGGTGAAAGGATCACCTGAGCACAGGGGATAGAGGCTGCCATGAACCATGATCATCTTGATTGTGCCAATGCACTCCAACCTGGGACTAACACTCAAAAAGCAAAACAAAACAAAACATTATGCTGAACTAAGTGCCTACTAAGTGCCTGCCTTAAGCCTGGCTATTAAGATCTTTCTCCTGTAAACCTCTCAGTTGACCTACATCTCCCTTCAGTGATGTAATTTCCTCTGCTTTGTGTTTTGATGATTTCAGAAGCAGACTCTCTGGTCTCCTTGAGGGCAGGATCTCATTTTATGTGATTCATGGGTTGATCCAGTAAGTACTTAATCCAAGTGCCCAAGCTATATGGGGTATGTGGATAAAATCCAGTCCCAGGCCTCAGGGAATAAGCAGCTTACTAGGAGAAGATGTTTGCCTCAGCAACTAATACTATTAGCCATCAGTGAACAGAGCCACCACGGATGGGCCACTCACTCTGTGGCAGGCACCACACTAAATTGTCTATTCCATTCTCACAACCACAATGAGGTAGGGACTGTCAACCCCAATGCAGATTCCCTGCATTTACAGACGAAGAATCTGAAGCTTAGAGAGAAATGGCTGGTCATATAGCTAGCAAGGACTGGAAGGACTGGATGGCGGCAGAAGACCATGTGCAGCCATGACCAGGAGAGAGGGTTGGGAATGGCTTCACAAAGGAGCTCCTTCATGGAGGCCAGGTTTGTATAGGAATATATTCCCGTCTGACATAGGGAAGCAGTTCACCTAAGCAAGTGATAAGAGTGTTGATAAAAACATGATGTAATCCCAGCACTTTGGGAGGCTGAGGCAAGTAGATTGCCTGAGCTCACGGGTTCGAGACCAGCCCAGGCAACCTGGTGAGACTTCATCTCTACAATAAATCAAAAATTAGCCAGGCGCAGTAGTGTACGTCTGTAGCTCCAGCTAATTGGAAGGCTGAGACATAAAGATCGCTGGAGCCTAGCAGGCCAATGCTGGGGTGGCCATGAGGGTGCCACTGCACTCCAGCCTGGGTGACAGAGTGATACTCCAACTCCCAACAACAACAACAACAACAACAACAAAACAACATGATGTGATTCCCTGCATTTCAGCCTCTAATGAAATAAATCTGGTTTTGCCATACGGTCAACAGAACAATGTTGTGGAACTTTTATATATCACAAATCCAACTTTTAGGGAGATTAAAAGATTGGAAATCGGGCTTGAAGATGCTGTAACCACTGGTCTACTAGTCATCACTCACCCCAAGGTATCATTCAGTCTAGAAAACTCCGGGTTTCAGCCACTACAGAAATGCATTTAGCTGTACAAGTCTAGCTATACAAATGAAGCCCAACTGGTTAGTAACTCCAATATATGATTATCCTGCCAACAAAAAGAAAAAAAAAACACTAAACATGAAGGAATCATTTAACATATCTTAATCTACTACTCCATTTTGAGCGGATATATGACCATCTATTGAGAGTCAAAATGCTGACTCAAAATAGTCTTGTATTTTCCTTTTCGTATGACATATACTGATCAATAATGTCATACGAAAAAGAAAATACAAGGATAAAGTCTGATGTATATACTCTGTAGGTTCTTTTATACCACTTAAATTCGTAAATTAAGATGTAACCATATATGCTTTCCTGTAATTGTTCATGAAATATAAAACCACACAATATTATAAATAAAAATTCAGGTCATTAATCACATCGATCTCTATATTAAATACTCCCTGTGACTAGATTCTGCAATTTCTTTCCTGGTTTTACAAAAGTTCTGTCAACCGGGCTCATCTCCATTGCAGCAAGAGCCTGGTTCCCTCTCAGATAATCATAATACAAAGCATATTCCTGGGTATAACAATTTAAGGATCTGTGACCTAGCTTGGTTTGAAATTTAACACTAAAATAAATCACATAATGAATTGAGTAAATTGTATTTAAAAGGCGTTTCAATTTTTTACAGGGTTACGTACCAAGCCTTAACATAAACACATTTGTTAATGGATTACATCTTGTTCAGTTGTATTTGTATAAAATGTAGTCACCCATCTACCCTAACAGTATATTCATCACCCAGAGATTATCTGATGACCTTTCTTCGACCTTTATCTAGTCTTTCACTAAATTTCAAGAGTTAATAAGACTGTCATGGATGCTGTCATGTCTTCCTCCAGGACTGAATTTTTTCTCCCAGCTGTCAGCCCTTCCCAGAATTTGCCCTCTGCTAGGGAGATCTGCTTTGCCCAAAATTAAGCCCTCCCCTTGAGGGCAGCCCACACCCATGACTAAGGGATAGTGTGATTCCCTATCCTGACTCAGGACAACTCTCAGGGGATACTTCAGTTCCAGAGCTCTCTAGAGGGCCAGCCCAGGCCTGTTAAGACTTCATGGAGTCTACCACCACCCTCTGGCCAGTCCCACCCCTTCTTTCCCCTCACAGCACACCCTAAAAAACTCCTGCATGCAAATCTCCATCTCAGAGTCTCCATCCCAAGATGACAAGCAACAAATACCACCACTCTCCATCAGCTAAGAAACTACATATCTGAGGTTATTAGACACTCAGAAAGAAGGAAAATAGCACTCTTTTAAAAAATAATAATTCTTTTAAATGGTATAAGCCTTCAAACTGGGAAAGAATATTATCCTTGCTAGGCAAGCTACCAAAAACACACAAGGGTGCTTTAGTAAGCTCAGTCAA
Source organism: Carlito syrichta (assembly GCF_000164805.1). Classification (NCBI taxonomy): domain Eukaryota; kingdom Metazoa; phylum Chordata; class Mammalia; order Primates; family Tarsiidae; genus Carlito; species Carlito syrichta. The sequence continues at coordinate 147,268 of NW_007248649.1, read as the reverse complement.
TATTTTCAAATATTTGGTCTTTAATAGTTCTAAATGATCCCAAACCAATATTACACATTAACACAAAAAGTGGCTTTTACTCTGGGTCCTTCCATTACCATTTAAAAGGCATGTATCCCTCTTCTTAGGCTGCTAAGTGATTTGGCTAATTTTAAAATAAATAAATAAATGTCAGTGACCTGGAGAATGAGAAAAATAACCCAGGCACTAACATTTTTCTTCCAAAAATAAACTCCTTTTAAAGATCTTTCAAGTCTTCTGATTACAAAAGGTGGTTAAGTAGGGGGAAGAGAGAAAGAAGGAGAGATATTTTCCTCTCTTCTTTTGACATGTCATCTCCCTTTAGGGACAATAGGCTAGTCGTTCTTAAGCTACACCAAAAGAAGGACATGTGTCCTGTTTTTGCATTAAGGGAGTTGTGTTTCCAGGAAACTAGCTCACCTATTAAATATCGCTCTGATATTTCCAAAGCAAAATATCATGTTGTCATTAAAGAACACTGCACCAGGGATAAGAACTCCTGGATCCCAATTCCTGGTGCTGGCATGGACCTGTGGCATCCAGTAATGCAATTCCACCGGATTAGTAACTAAGGGCACTGGCTGGATAGTCAGGGAGACCCAGATTCAAGCACTAGCCCCATCATTTTCTGGCCGTGTGACCTCTGGCAGGACATTAAACCACTCTGAGCGTAATGCCTCCTCTGAGAAACAGAGATGATCACATGGTGCCTTCCTCATGGGCTGCAAGAGGGATGAAATAAGACACCATGGGTAAGTGCTCCGGCACTAATAAAGGTGAGCTATTACTATTTTTCCATTTGGGCAAGCCAGAATCTAAGAGCTTTGAATATTTTTTAAATGGTGAATATTAAAACTTTCCATGTCATGAATTTATTGCTTTTATCGGATTTATATTCTGAATTTCCAGAGAAGATTTTGTTTAAAAAAGGTGTGTTTAAGACAAATCATCCAATAAAAAAAAAAAGTGTTTAAGAAAGTACAGAGGCAACTTGGTGAGACCTCATCTTTACAATAAATCAAAAATCAGCTGGGCGTGGTAGTGTGTGCCTGTAGTTCCAGCTACTTGGAAGGCTGAGGCGGAAGGATCGCTGGAGTCCAGCTGGTCAAGGCTGCGGTAGCCGGGAGCGGCCACTGCACTCTAGTCTGGGTGACAGAGTGAGACTCCAACTCAAAAAGAAAAGAAAGTACAAAGAACATTGAACTGAGGATCTTGTAGCTTAAACCTCAGCTTTGAGTGAATCTGTGGCCTGCTAGGATGGGCAGCTTTTCTCTTGGAGCTGCCATTTAAACACTAAAGTCGAAAAATGTGTCTTGGCTCATTCAGAGAGACCTTCTTCCCATCATGTCACCAGCACTGTATCTGCACTTCTGCCACTTCTCACACATACAGAATGCAACTGATGGCCTACAGTCCTTTATGACAACTCTTCAGGATACAAGATATAGCCAATGAAGGCTATATACCACTGCACAAAAGCATGTCACACTATTCCCTCCTAGTTTCTGAGTAGACATAATCCACTCTAATCAGAACTGCCAACCAACCTAGAGGAAAAAATTGCCCCGCTGTTTCCAAACTAAGAAACAAGTAGAAAGGCAGGGAATGGCTGGAGCTGATGAAGTGGAGACCTAAGGGAGTATCTTTGCTATTGGAGCCCGAGACCTTGAACTGCTCCCTGGCTCTTGAGGCCTGGTCACCTGGAGAAACAAGATCCAGGCTCTAAAATAGTTGCAAATAGCTTTTGTTTTTGAGATAAAGATTCTTATTAAGCCTGAATATGTCCATGGCCTCCTTCTTTCACATATCAAACACGTATGCCCACAGTAACTGTCAAGCCAAATACTGAATCCCACTTTCCCATTTCCAGATCCAATCATGGTAGGTATATTCTTCAGTCCTGGGTAACTATAATTTTTTCTCACTCTTCAGGTCTCAGCTTAGATGTCTCCAGCACTGGGAAGCATTCCCAGAAGAAATTGTCTTTTTGTTCCACAAAACTACAAAGTCTGTGAAGGTAAGGTCTACATTTTGTTTTACTCTGTGTGCCTCTATGACCATTTCAATCCCTTAGACAGTGACTATCACTTAATAGGCTGTATTAGTCAGGGTTCTCCAGAGACACAAAACCAATAGGCTGGATGAATGGATGGATGCATGCATGACAGATGATAGGATGGATGGATAGATAGATAGATAGATAGATAGATAGATAGATAGATAGAAAGAAATAGACAGACAGACAAAGAGAGGATTTATTAGGGGAATTCGTTCATGCAGTTTTAGAGGTCAAGAAGTCCCATGACAAGCCATCAGCAAGCTGGAATCCCTGGGATGCTGGTACCACGACTCGGTCAAAGTTCGAAAGCCTCAGAAACAGGGAAGCCAACGGTGTAACTCTTGGCCTGAGAAAACTAGGGACTAAGGGAACCACTGGTATAAATCCTAGAGTCCAAAGAATGGAGAGTCTATAGTTCTGATATCCAAGAGTTAAAAAAGAAAGGTGTGTCAGCTCCAGGAAAGAAAGGGGAATCATCTTTTCTCTGCTTTTTAAAAATCTGTCTGAGCACCCCAGCAGACTGGATGGTGCCCACCCACATTGAGGTTAGATCATTCCTCACTGGCATGTGAGTCTTCCCACTCACATGCCAGTCTCTTCTGGAAACACCACATAGGCACACCCAGAAGTAATGCTTCACCAACTATCTAGGTATCTCTTAATCCAGTCAAGCTGACACCTAAAATTAACCATCACACTGCCCTTAAGAAATCTTTGTCGAGTGAATTAATTAATAGATGAATAAATAAAAGACAGAAAAAAGATGGTTCTTATGCCAAAATTTAAGCCTAGTTAATACACCCCCAAAAGACAAATGGGATAATTATCCTTTTAAAGTTCCTTTTCTAAGTTTATCATCCAAAAGCATATTAAATAGCATTAAGGCTTTAACCTTTCCCCAAAGGCAAGAGGCTTTTCAAAGCAGGTTTCTTTTTCAATTTTTTTTTAAATAGGGAAATTTTAATTCATCAAGATCATTCTTGTAATCCATTGGTTTCATCCTTTGTTATTTGTTAAGGATAGGAGAGGTTATAAAGGCAGGTTATTCTGAAAACTAAGAAAAGTCAGGAAATATTTTGCCTTGGTAATTGTAGTCAATCTTGTTGGCAGTAAAGGTGAGATATAAATTTAACATGTGCTTCCAGCCTTGAAACTTCTAACCCTTTTATGGCTTAATCATCACAATATATAAAATTTAAAAAAAGATTGAGCTGCAAAAAGTTATTGAATTTACTTTTTATTTCACAGTATTGATACACAGAATATTAATCCACGCTACCCAGATGTCCCTGGGAAACCAAGTGCTCTTCAGGAAAATGCAAAAATCATGAGGGCAGGGAGGAGAAAGGACTTCCACACTTCTGAACCTGCAGAGCAAGGCTGCGCTGAAGTGACCGGTTCCAGGAGCAAGATGACGTCAAGCCAAGTCAGCTTCCAGGGCTTCCTTCCCTCGCCACCACAGGAAAGGAGGGGAAAGGTCAGAGCTAGACTCTGTAACTGTCATCCAAGCCCATAACCCCTAAAGAAGCCTATTTCCAAGCACAAAGCCCTGAGTAGCCTCCCAGACTCTGAGGCCTCTGTTGTGAGGGAACTGCCTGAGCCTGCGGGTTCAAGACCAGCCCCAGCAACTTGGTGAGACCTCATCTCTACAATAAATCAAAAAATTAGCTGGGAGTGGCAGCGCGCGCCTGTAGTTCCAGCTACTTGGAAGGCTGAGGCAGAAGGATCGCTGGA
>NW_007248649.1:76449-143434 GCF_000164805.1 Carlito syrichta | reverse complement strand
CTGCACTCCAGTCTGGGCGATAGAGTGAGACTCCAACTCAAAAATAAATAAATAAATAATGACAAAACTGGACTGTATGATGAAGTTAATCCGAAACCCTTTATCTTAGCCCTAAGGTGTTAAAAATATTATTTTGTTCTATGATTATAAGCTGTACCTCCAATTTGAGCAGCTGTGTCTCACTGTAAGTGAAGCCAGATAAGGGAATGTGAATGAATTAGGTGAATGAAAAACAGTGCACACAGTGAAAAATCAGTGAGTTTGAAAACTGGAATCATAATACCCATTTTGCTCCTAACCAGCTATGTGCCCTTGAACAAGTAAATTCACCTCTCTGCATCTCATTTTATCTTCAAAACATGGGGCTGGATTAAATGACCTATCCATTCGCTCTAGTTTCTAAATCTTAGAATTCTACAAAGCCCATCACACCACTGTTGAAAATCAACCAAATAAGTACTCATGAAGTACTCATGGATTCAATGCAATTTGAGCCATTAGCAAAACCTCATCCAAACTGTAGTAGTCAAAAGGTGCCATGAAACACCCTGTAGTCTCCCGCTACAGAAGAAATAATAAATTGATACACTCTTTTGAAAGGCAATTTTGCATACATACCAGAAATCATTTTAAGGCCACAACCTTTAACCTATTTAACTGTAGAAATGTTTCTAGTCATTAAAAAATTGGAAATAAACATGTCCACTCCAGACAGACTAAATAAGAATTAAGTAGTTTGCATTCATTAAAATGGGAATTTAGAATACTATCTAATAACTCAGGCAAATGCTTGCACTATAATATTAAGCAAGAAAAGCAAGACACAAAATTATATACACAGCACGACCATAATTATGTATAATACATGCATATGTCCTATATTGTTTGCATATATATAATATTTATAAATAAAATGAGGAAGATAGATAACCAGTGAATAGTACATATCTCCAGGTGTATTGTATTTTCTTCTTTGGTGTCTCCATATTCCAAATTCTCTATAACAGCATGTATTAACTATAATTTTTTAGTTCACATACAGGACTGAAGGATACAAAACAATAAGGGCTGTAGCCTTATTCTGCCTGCTAAACGCATTAGGAGTTCATACAAAGAGAAGTCACTACTGGCCAGGGTGGCCAAGGAAAGAGTCCTGGAGGGGGTTCACTTGGCAGGATCTTTATCACACAAGAATTTAGGTGTATTGCATAGTGCTTAAGAGCACAGACTCTAGAGCTGGAATTCCTCTGTTCAAATCCTACACCTGCCACTTACCCACTGAATGAGGTTGGGCAAGTTATTCGAACTCCGTGCCTCACTTTTCTTATTTATAAAATGCAGCTGGTATCAGTTCCTTCCTCATGGAGTTCTTGTGAGGATTAAATAAACATATAGGAGCTGGGCACAGTGGCTCACACCTGTAATCCCAGCACTTTAGGGAGCCAAGGTGGAAGGATTACCTGAGCCCAGGAGTTCGAGACCAGCCTGGGCAACTTGACAAAACTGCATCTCTACAATAAATCAAAAAATAGTCAGGCGCGGTGGAGTGTGCCTATAGTTCCAGCTACTTCGAAGGCTGAGAAGGAAGGATCTCCTGAGCCCAACAGGTCAAGGCTGCAGTAGCTGTGATTGTGCCACTGCACTCCAGACTGGGCGACAGAGGAAGGCTCCGACTCAAAAAAAAATTCATATGGGAAAGGGTTTTAGGACAGTGCCTGCCTTATACATATGGTAAGTACTATAAAAATTTGCTAACATAATTATTAGAAGGGCATTTTAGGCAACATAATACCAATAACAGTTCACTCTTTTGCTAATTTCTTACTAGGTGTCAAATTCGTTCACAACTCCACCTCACCTCTGTTAAGCCTGATTTGCAGGTGAGCAACCTAAGGCACAGAGTGGTTAACTTCCTGAGGCAAGTGGCTGAACCAGCATTTGATCCCAAGCAAATCTGAATCCAGTGCTCATGCCCTTAACCCCAGCGCCATCCTGTGGGGGCAATAAACAGGCTTGTCCCTGGCCACGACTTTTGAAGGTCACGGAGACTGTCACTGAAGAGATCAGGAAAGGGAGAGAGGCTCCAATTCGTTAGGCGATGGGGACCTCACAAAGAATTCTGAGCAAAGCTGACACAGGACAAGAGAGGAATGTGAGGAAATGAGTCTGGCAGGAAAACATGGGATACGTTGGCAGGAGGCAGAGACAGTCGAGAGAGAGAGAGAGAGAGAGAGAGAGAGAGAGAGAGAGAGAGAGAGAATGTTACAGACAAAGCAGGTGGCATGACAATGAAGGACTAGGCCAGATGACAGCAAGGTGGGCAAATCAAAAGCACTCTGAAGGGAAAATTAGGAGAATTTACCAACACTACTAGGAGCAAAAAAAGGGGATGGAGGGGGTCACATTTCACAACCCGCCCAGGGCAGGACAGGAAATGTTTCTCGTATTTTGATTTCTGTAAATTTTGTTCAGTGTTGTTTTGTGCAATTACTTATTTTTAAAGCATTATTTAAAAATCTAACCAAGAACAGCACAAAACAAAGCATCACACAACATTGTTCTCTGTCCAAGCAATGCTTGGTGACTGAAAAGGCACACTGCAGTGACAAAAGTGATTAGTAGGGAATCATAGAGCATAAAAATCTATTGTATAAAGGAAGTGGCTATTTACAAAACCAAGATAAAGAACTCACTAATGGCTAATACCAGTACAGAGCCCAGGTCTGATAACATCACTCAGCACAAAGGCCAGCTGATTCGCCCCTTGTTCTAAAGAGGCAGCCAGAGCTTGCCAACAAAAATATGTGATTGATCTAATTAGCTTACTGAACTGAGGAAAATAGTGTGCCAAAATCATGTGTACTCACAGATTACTCCTTCCAGGACAAAGCAGTGTTGCATAAAAGCCTATCCTTCAACTTAAACGTTCACGCTCATTAAAAGGGACGAAACCCAGCAGTACTCAGCATGTAGGAACTTAATGAATATTATTGGATGGTGATGACACAGACATGAGTCTCAAAAGAATGAGCTCCCGTGGTGGAAAAGAGGAAGAAACATAAAGGACTGTAAAAATGTATACGCAGTGGCTAAACTCCAATTACCAGCTCAGACCGAGAGATTTCACTACATTATGCCTGCATTAACATTCCCACTCTCAACTTAATGCTTTATTAACCTAACTGATAATGCCTCTCTTCACTCAGGGTTATTAGCAAATACAAGCCTGTTGAGATTGGCAAACTAATTCATTCGTTCAACGAATATGCTTGGGCACCTACCATTCTCAGGTAATAAATAATTACTTCCATCTAGTCTTTTGTTGCTAATGCAAGAGCAAGTCTAAAACCTAGTTTAGTGTGTTAAAAAGGTTCTTAATGGGAAGAATAAACAATCTAGAAAAAAGGAAAGTAACAACATTAGCTCCATCAAATGGTCTGCTGGTCACAAAGAGCAACTAACTCACTGGTTACCTTTAGGGGTACACACATATTCACAAAGCACATTTTTTTCTTCAGGGAGGATTTTATTCAACTGTGCCTCTCTCATGGACTGGGGTTAAAGTCAATACAAGGAAGATTTTATGTAGTTGTTTATCCAAATGGTCTTGCCTGTTCTACCTTTAATATCATTGTCTGGCCGGAACCTTGGGCCAGGAAGGCATAGAGGATCCCTGGGCAGTTTGGAGATTCCCTAAGCAGCAATGCAGCCTGCCTGATTCAGGAAAGCAAATCACAGTCAGGAGGTGTCGTGGAATGAGAGCAGAGATCCGGCATATAAGCAGATTGTTGATTTTTTTTTAACTTTTATTTTCCCTACTAAGATCTTATATAGAGTTCTTTATCTGTTCATGCCTAAAGTAAGGACAGCTTATATTATGCAATATTACTACTATAGAGTGTTTGAACATCCTTGAGCTTGAAAAATGAATCACCTCATATCACTTTATGTTGACTAATAGGCATAATTTTTACATGAGAAATTTTTCCCATAAAGAGAAAACACAATGTTGATTTTACCACTTTACTGAAGGAATAATTACTCTTCTTTAAGTAGTTGAGCTGGATAGATTATGGTATAAAATGAACAGGTCAAACTTAAAATTTCAGTAAAAGTTTGTTAAAGGTACTTTGCTTTTAGAGCATTACTTTCTCTAAAAAAAGAGATACTCTCCCCAAAGTGGCTGCAAATTAGTCTTGGTCAACAACTCAACCTTGTTTGTAAATAGCTCTGTAGGATGAACCAACTACTTGGGATCATGGTTGGTAGATGAATGAAAATGCCATTTAAGGCATAGAATCTTTTACAAAATACTCATACATGCATATCTTAAATATTTTATCATAGAACTTTAAAAATAAAATTTATTTGCTAATATTTTCACATAGGTCAAAACTATTTCTTCATGTGTAGGTCTACCAATTAAAATTCAAAGTTGTCTTTCCTGTATAAGTCATACTCATAATGTCTAATCTATAATTTTCCATCTGAGCTACTTGAAGTTGAGGAAAGCGTAAATGTGAATCACTCAGTGTAGAATCTGTCCATATTTTAAACATCTTTCCCAATCATTTAGCTATCTCTTTCATATCTAGTGTGACAGCAGTATCTTACAGCAATTTGTCTTTAGTCTTTCCAAAAACTTCAATTTCATAGAAACAACTTCCTTTTCACACACATTATCTTATTAGTTTAGATGTTATTTAATAAAATTATGTAATTTTATAACAATACATACAACTGAGCAATGGGAGAGTTAGGATTAGGGTTAGGGCTAGGACCTTGGTCTAAGGTCTTAAGTTTTGGGACCCTGAGAACACACTGGAAATAGCCAAGCAGATGGAATATGCAGCAGGAAGTGGACAGGAGTCAACATGCTTTGCTGAGAGAATGGAAATCACCAGAAATCCAGGGAACCGCTTAGATTGGTTAAGAGAACTTTCACTGATTTTTTTAAAAAGTCAATTGTATCCTCAAAAGACAGGCTCATGGCCAGGCATGGGGCTCACGTCTGTAACCCCAGCATTATGGGAGGCCAAGGTGAGAGGATAACCTGACCCCAGGAGTCCGAGACCAGCGTTGGCAATATAGTGAGACTCCGTCTCCACAAAAAAATTTTTTTAATTAGCTAGGTGTGGTGGTGGGCATCTGTAGTCCTAGCTACTGGGGAGGCTGAGACAGAAGGATCACCTGAGTACAGGAGGTCAAGGCTGCAGTGAGCCATGATTGTGCCACTGCGTTCCAGCCTAGGCAACAGAGTAAAATCTCAACTAAAAAAAAAAAAAAAAGATATCTTCAGTCAAGGTCATTCTTGTTTAAAGGAGTGTCAGTTGTCTTTCAGGGAGGGAACTTCTGTATCTTTCAGTCACATCCCTTGTGGGAGAAGTGCTATGGAGCCATTCCTTTTGAGAAAGGAAGCACATACTGCTATCTATATAGTCTAAGGTTATTCCCCAGAATTTAATTCACAGTATTTACAGTAGACGATAATCCCTAATAGGTTGATAGAAAAAATACTGGAATTGAGCAGCCCACTTACAAGAAAACTGACAAAGATTTGCAAATAGATTATCTCTCCCAACTCCCCTAAAGGTCTGTTCCATGCCTACATAAGACCTTTACAAATTAGCAACCAGAATACTGAATCCAGTTCACAGACTGATTTTTTATTACTATTATTTTCATTTGGAGACCTCTGAAGATGACATTCATGCTCTAGTTTGTCATAGAAGACACCATTCCCTGCAATCTCACACCTGCCTGTCCCCAGTGGGCACACCACTGAACCATTCAGATTTACAGTTCCACTGTAACTTGATTCTGGGTTAGTCTCTGGCAACACCAGGAATGTTCTTAGAGAGGAGGCATTTGCTCAAAGTTTACCTGTACAATGACCACTTATCTAACTAATCCTGAATTGAACCCCCCACACCTTTAAAATTAGTTAATTACTTTTTTAAAAAAAAGAATCATTTGCTTTAGTAGAAGTACCCAACCCTACTCGTAAAGAAAGACCAGAGAGTTCACCTACCGTGGAGATATCGAAATGACTGAGAGCCTAAGGTAACTATTCAAAAACTTTAGCATTCCTATAATGCTTGATGAAATGCACATTCCTGTGGCCCTATTTCTTCAGATTCTGATTCAGTAGGAAAGAGAATGAATGGAAACTCAGGAACGTGCATTTTAACAAGCGCTTGAGGTGACAGGAAGCAAGGAGTATAACAATTTAAATATTAACAACAACCACGGGCACTTACAAGCCCTGTTCCAAGCACTTTACATGCAACAACTTTACATGTAACGACTTAATTCTTGGAACAACTCTATGAGGTAGGTACTATTTATTATCTATATTTTATAAATGAAGAAATGGATGAAGAGATTAAGAAATATGCCTGTACTTATACACTAGGAAGAGGAAGAGCCAGGATGAAAAACCAGGCCATCTGGTTAGAGTGCATGTTCGACCAAGTCCCTAAACTCCACTGATCTCTTGGCCTAAGGAAACCTGTTGAACATAAAATAAAAACCCCTCAGGGTTCGCTGCTTCTGACTCAGTTAAAGCCCTTTGCCCAAGAATCCCCACTGTGACAATTGTCATGAGGTAAATGGTAAAAGATGAAGAGTTCTTTCATGTGTTACTTACAGTAAGAGAAATTAAGGAACTGGCAAAAGAGGCCATGGCTGGGACGAATGCTGAGACTTGGGTGACCCCATGCTGAAGCAAGATTGCACCATTATATGAAGGCTCTGACAGCATGAAATAAAAAAGGGTCCTACCATTCTTCCAACGAAAGATAGGAGAAAGAAAGACAACAGTTTAGTTGTTCATAAAGCTAAGCATATTCCAACCCAATTCCTACACAGTCACCTCAAGTTGCAAAATTGAAACCAACATTAGAGGGTCTCTAAGGAATGAGACAAAAGCCCATGCCAACCAGGTCAAGAGCTCTTAGACTTTACACCAAAACCATGTTCCATTAAAGGAAAAGTTGGTGAATTTAACCTCATAAAAATGGAAAACTTTTGCTCTATGTGAATAAGATGAAAGATAAACTACAGACTGGCAAACCACATACCTGACAAAGGACTAGTATACAGAAAATTAAAGAACTCTCAAAACTCAACAGAAAAAAAAGCAATCCAATTAGAAAAGGAGCAAAAGAACATGTACCATGAACAGATATTTCACTGAAGAAATACAGATGGCAAACAAGCACATGAAAAGATGTTGAACATTATTAGCTGTTAGGAAAACGCAAATCAAGACTATAGTGATCTATTATTGCATACCTATCAGAATGGCTTAAATAAGCAATAGTGACAACACTAAGTGTTGGTAAAGATGCCAAGACATTGGATCATGTGTACATTGCTAGTAGGAATGTAAAATTGTACCGTCACTCTGGAAAACATTCATCAGTTTCTTAAAAAAACCAAACACGTAACTACCATTCAACCCAATGATTGAGCTACTGGGCATTTATGCTGGAGAGATGAAAACTTATGTTAACACAAAAACCTATGATCATAGTCGTTTTAATTCTAAGAGTCAAAAACTGGAATCAGCCCAGAGGTCCTTCAATAGGTAAGTGGTTAAACAAACTGTGGTACATCCACACCACGGAATACCACTCAGCATTAAAAAGTAATGAACTAATGATACCAGCAACAACTTGGATGGATCTTCAGGGAATTATGCTGAACAACAACCACAACAACAACAAAAAGCCAATCTCCAGTAGTTGTACCCTGTATGACGCCATTTACATAGCATTTTTTTAAATGACAAAATTTCAGAAATGGAGGATGGATTTGTGATTGCTAGGGATTAGATACTGGGAAGATTGGGACAGGGAGAGCAGGAGGGAAATAGTAAGATTACAAAAGGAAGGACAACAGAAGGAAACACATGGCATTGGAACTATTTGGCAACCTCACTGTGATGGCAGATCCAAAAACCTCAACAGGTGGCAAAGCCTGTAGAACTTAATCCAGGCACACACAAATCAATGAAGTAAAACTTGGGAAGATTTGTGGATTGACATCAACGTCAATAGCCTGGTTATGATATCACACTTTTGATAGTATATGTCAGTATCCTGGTTATAATATTATACATTTTATTGTTTTATAAAATGTTACCATTGGGGGACACTGGACAAGGTGTACAAAGGAGCTCTCCACATTGTTTCTTTTTTTTTTTTTTTGAGTTGGAGTCTCACTCTGTTGTCCAGGCTAGAGTGCAGTGGCACACTCACGGCCAGCTCAGCGACCACCTGCTGGGTTCAGGGGATCTTTCCACCTCAGCCTTCCAAGTAGCTGCAACTACAGGTGCGTGCTACCATACCCAGCTAATTTTTTTGATTTATTGTGGAGATGAGGTCTCACCAAGTTGTTGGGGCTGGTCTGGAATCTGCCAGCTCAGGCAATCCACTCACCTCAGTTTCCCAAAGTGCTGGGATTACAGGCTGCTCTGTATTGTTTCTTACCACAGCGTATGAATCTACAATTATCTCAAAAAAGATTTCAATTAAAAAAAAAATCCGGCCGGGCTCGGTGGCTCACCCTGTAATCCCGCGCTTTGGGAGTCCGAGGTAAGTGGATTGCCTGAGCCCACGGGTTCAAGACCCGCCGGGCAACTTGGTGAGACCTCATCTCTACGATAAATCAAAAAATTAGCCGAGCGTGGTAGCGCACGACTGTAGTTCCGCCTACTTGGAAGGCTGAGCAGAAGGATCGCGGAGCCCAGCAGGTCGAGGCTGCTGCACTCCAGTCTGGGCGACAGAGTGAGACTCCAACTCAAGAGGCCAGCTGGTAATGCTGTCAAAAGTGAGAAACATATACACAACCTCTGATCCAACAATTCCATTTCTAGAGTATTTATCGCAATAAATAATTTATAATGTAGCCCAGGCATTATGGCTCACACCTGTAATTGGGAGACTGAGGCAGAAGGATTGCTTGAGACCAGCCTGGGCAACATAGCAAGCTCCCATCTCTACAGAAAATAAAAAAATTAGCCAAGCATGGTGGTGCATGCCAGTAGTCCCAGTCACTCGGGAGGCTGAGGTGGAAGGATTACCTGAGCCCAGGAGGCAGAGGATGTGGTGTGCCATGATCATGCCACTGCACTCTAGCATGACCAACTAAGTGAGACCCTCCCAACTCAAATAATAATAATAATAACTTATAATGTATCAAAAATTTAGGGACAAGAATATTTATTTCAGCAGTGGTTTTTATAAAGACTAGATACAACTAAATGTAGTACAACCACACTATGAAGTTCTATCTAGTCATCAGGATAATCTCTTGAAGTTAAACAGTTGACCTGGAAAGATGGCCAAGATATATTCAGTTGTTCCACAAATATGTGTTTAATTCCTACTATGTGTCAGGCACCGTTCTTACACTGAGAACTTTGACACACACCATAAGGCATGGTCCCTGAGTTCATTAACCATACAGTCGGTGGATTGTCCTCTACTGGTAAATGAAAAAAAAAATAGATGAGAAAGTGTTATACATATTATCTGTGTGTGGTTACAAATATACACGTAAATATGCACATGCACATACATAATGCATACATACACATATATGTACGTATAATGCAAATTCTGGAAGGACATAACTCAAAATATCAATAGTGGTTAATTCTGAACTGGGAATGTGTATGTAGCACTTAATTTTATTAGATTAATTTTATTCTAAATTTCTACAATTAACAAGGAAAACTAGTATTAATTTTGTTTTTAATTACTGGAGGAAAAAAGGTGGTCCACAGAGAGTGCTTTTTTTCTTTGCTTAACAATACATTTTATGACATATTTAACATTAAATATGTTTATTTAAGCAATCTGCTAAGGATGCTTAGCTTGCTTCCAGGACTTCAGTGGCATAAAGTGTATAAGGAACATGTTTTAACTAAATATTTGAGCAAAGTCATGAGTTTGTCCTTTAGTTAAAAATCCCATAAACGTGGCCAGATGTGGTGGTTCACACCTGTAATCCCAACACTTTGGGAGGCTGAGGTGGGAGGATCACTTGAACCCAGGAGTTCAAGATCAGCCTGGGCAACACAGCAAGATCTCATCTCTACAAAAAAATCAAAAAATTAGCCAGCCATGGTAGTACACACCTATATAGTACCAGCTACTCAGAAGGCTGAGGTGGAAGGATCGTCTGAGCTCAGGGAGTCGAGGCTATGGTAACCATGATTGTGCCACTGCACTCCAGCCTGGGTGACAGATCGAGACACCAACTCAAAAAAAAACAAAAACAAAAACCCAGAAGTGGAAGTGTCAGCTCAAAGGGGATGAGCATATGAAGGTTTCTGAGGAAAATGGGCTCCCCAAAGCTGCACTGCTTCAGTAATTAGCAATCCACCATCTCCATGCTCACTACTCCTACTAACCAACACTCCATGCTCACTAATGCTGCTAACCAACATCTCCATGCTCACTAATGCTGCTAACCTCATTCTTGGATTCTCCAAATTTTCACTTTTAGGGAAAAAAATTGTTTCAGTAGCAGATCAAAATACAATAATTACTTGGCTGTCGGTTAAGTTAGAAAATATAACTCATCAATTTTACTTTAATTGCAGGACTTTGTCAGACCCACTAAAATACACCAAAAAAATCATCTCTGTAAGATTCTATATTCAATCCAATTATCTTTATTTAGATAATCATTGTGGACTCATATCCAACATCTATAAATTTTTAGCCTACAGAGATCAGCCTCCTCCTCAAGAACACACAGGCTAAGAATGGAGGTGGCCCTTTCGTGGGAATGACCTCATAGGGCAATGTGGGAATAGGTAACATGGTGCAGGCTTCCTGTCCCTGCTATAGGACCCATGATACAGCTCAGTGCCCAGCACACATTAAATGGTCCCCAAATGCTGTTTACTATTAGTGTTTCTATTGTAACATAACTTTCACACAGTGTAGTGAGAACTTTAATACCAGCTATTTCAATGCTCTTTTCATTTTACAGATAAGGAAACTGGGGTTTGCAAAGGTAGGCCTAAAACTCAGGCTTCCTTGATGCCAGTCTGATACTCTTTCCCTAACACTATTTTGTCTGTTGGTAGGTTTTCTACGTACAGACTGGAAGCTAGAGACACCCTAATTCTCACAGTTACACTTAATCAAAGCAATCTGCAATTTGAGACTTAAGCCTACATGCTCAAAATACACCTAGTTTATAGATACCTGCCTGGTTAAATAATAATTCTCTAAAACAGATACTTTAAGTTGCAGACTAAAAGCAAATGGATATCTAGCTACCTCAGAAGATGATGAATGATTGATTACGAATCTCCACTCTGATATGGGGTTTCTGATTGCATTAGATGCAGGGCATGAAGACTAATTAAAAATGTTCATGCATTCATCACCGTTGATTGTGGGTAATCCACTGCTGAAAATACAAGTGTGGCACCTTCTCTAAAATGACACAAGAAACAGATGAATTTCTACTCAGTACTCCCAGGTGAATTTCTACTCAGAACTCCCAGGGGCTTTCTGTCTTGATTTCAGGGTAAATGGGCTTTCCCTAATAACCTAAATCACAAACAGAATGACAGCTAAAAAAAACCCTAGACTAAATTGTACCATTCTATCTAAGCAGGGGCTGGCCTGGCCTGGTCACATGGTTTGTGATCGATAAATAATTACAGATGAATTGGTAAACAGGTCTACTGGCATTCTTTAGGGATTTTCAAAACTAATTTTTCTAGAAGCCTACATAATTGAGAGTAACAATATGTGTTGCCATGAGCTAAAGAAAATACATCCTATATGCCAACAAAAACATGTTTACACACATGCTCTGGCCCTCTAGAGGGGGCTGGTACTGATCTCTCCCCACCCCTTTGGGGCTACAGTTATTACTACCTGACAGTCAAGTGTTGAATGCACCTGCTAAAACATCAACAAAGGTAAAATGCTGACAGGTCCTTTCTAATAAAGAAAGAGGGCGGTCCTCCATCCTCTAAGGAAGCTGCCACTCAGCACACAACACAGTCATTAATACAAGCTCCTGAGCTGAAAAGGGAAGGATGGGAGGAGGCTGGTGGTCAGTCTGAGTTCTCCTACTCGCCAGGAAAGGTCCACCCCATCCCCCCACTCCACTTGCATCACTACTACCAGCTCCTGCTTTGGACTGATTCATGGGTTAGAATCCTTACCCAGCTTCAGGATGTAAGTGTAGGAGAAGCCGTTCATCCTGCTGCCTGGAAGTGCCCCAGTTCTTAAGGAGCATATACTAATCTTCCTCCAGGAGGCCCCTGGGGCACCTCTGGATGTCTGCGGTGGGAGGAGCCAGGGAGTGGAAAAAGAGCATGTAGTCCAGGAAGCCTGCACAACACAGAGCATGTTTGGAGAACTGCCTTAAAAGTCAAAATCCTGTTGAATGAAGATACCTAAGGCCTAGCTTTTGGTCCACCTGATTTATAAAGGATCTGACAAACAAAAATAGAGTAGAAATTGCATAATCTGTACTAATAACAGGAAAAAGGGAAATTAATGAAATTCAACACAGCAATTATAAACCTCACATGAAAAAGGGAAAAAACAATGAAGACTCTGAACTTGAAAAGTCATCCTGGTTTAGCGGTAAAATGACAAACCAAGAAAAGATACAGACCAAACAACGGCAAAATTGTTATGCAGCTACTCAACCTTTGCTATTCGAAAAACAATCAGCAACATTAGACTATGCAATCCCACACATCCACATATTGTTTCTTTCCCATACATTACCAGTGAGTGAAATTTACATTTTCTATTGTGTAACTTTCTTTTACATTCCTTATATATCCCTATACTGATTTTTTTTGCTTTTACATTCTCACTTTGTTTACTTCATTCCCTTCTTTACCCATCTCTGACTGGGCCCTGGAGAACCAGATGCTGGCTCAGGCTCTGTCCCTGTAGATATCAGTGTAATTTACTTAAGTACCAATGGGCCTTCATGTGTACTTCAACTCATTCAGGAAATGCCACACTGCACCAGGTTCCGTGCAGGGTACAAGGAGTACAACACTGAACAAGTCAAGCATGTCTCCTGTCCTTATGGAGTTCAGTCTAGTAAAATGACGGGGGACAGGAGTTTGAGGCTGCAGTGAGCTATGATGGCACCACTACACTCCAGCCTGGTTGACAGAGTGAGACCCTGTCTCTAAATAAATAAATAAATGAAATGAGAGGTTAAATATGAAATCACTAGCCCCCTTCAGTTCTCAGGTTTTGGACTTTGCCCTCTTCTCCCTCTTTCTTCTGATTCTCCAGACACTAACTTTATCTCTTCCATTTCCATTATTGATCCCCTTTGAAAACATCCATATAAAACGATCAGTGCAATATGAATATTTTACTTTCTGATGAGAATTAGCCAGACTAGATTGTTTCATAAGGCAAAAAAGGAAGAAAACGCAGGATTCTGCAAAAGTCGGAGTCTCGAAAAAAAAAAATTACAGCAGCATGGTTTTAGATGAACACACGAATGTCAGTAAAACTTCCAAAAGAAATGGGGCAGGGGAGAAGAGCAGAGACAGAGAAGGCTGCTCCTCCTCAAAAACTAGAACCCGATCACTGGGTCACTCCATTCTGATTGCTTAATGAAAGTGTGCAAAGTAGCAGATATCATGCCCAATGTGTCAAATGTCCCTAATTATGACCAAGTAGATGAAGGTCTTAAAAATCACAACTTACCCTATTTGAAAGGGTTGCCAGCACATCATTAATTAAACACCTCAGCTCCCAACTACATTAGAAGCATGATAATTATCTTCATACGAAATTTGCTTTATAATACTTGAAATACCTCAAACCCTGGGGCGGCAACAGAATGTCAACAAAAAAACTGTGCATTAAGGCTCCTGTCTGTCACTATGTTGCTGCAGACCAAAGTTAAGAGCTCCCTCCTTTGGGAATTAGGGGCCTTAACAGCCCGGAGAAAGACATGCAACAATTGTCATTATTGTGATAGTAATATTAGCAGTACCTTACTTTTCATTCCCATGTGTCACACACTGAACTAAGTGCCTTTTTTTACTACATGCCCTAAGCTCAGAGAAAACTGAGTAACTTGCCAAAGGTCATCCAGCCAGAATGTGTCAGAGTGGAGAATTGAACCAAGGTCTGTCTGGTCCTAAAATCTGTATTGTTAATTACTACAATGCCACCAAAGAGATAATGTCAAAAGAAGGGAGGGAGCAAGGAGGAAGAGTTGGCAACTGTGACATTTTCCTAGAGCACAATTGGCAAAACTAAAAACAGAATCACAGAAGTTGAATGTTGACCCACTAGAGAAGACCAAACAGAATTCCGAAGATTCCCCAAACAGGAACCAGAAGATGTGCCTTCCTTCTCAAAGCTGGTAAAATTTGAAGAAAGACACACAGTTAATCTAGCGTGAGGAAAGTGATTCATCACGAAGAAGATACCAGCAACTTGGATGGAATTGGAGACCATCTTCCTAAGTGAACTAATGCAGGAACAGAAAACCAAACACCGTACATTCTCACTTACAAGTAGGAGCTAAATGAAGGATCCACAAAGGCAGAGAGAATGGTATCATGGACACTGGAGACTCAGAAGGGGGAAGGAGGAAGGGGTGGAGAGCTGAAATATCACCCATAGGGTTCAATGTGCACAGGTGAGGGTGGTGGGTACACTTAAAGCCCAGACTTCTTCACCACTATACAATGCAACCATGTAACCAAAAGCTATTTGTACTTTCTCAAGCTATTGAAATAAAGAGAAAAAATAAACGGGGGAACAGAAAGAAGAAGGTGCCCATCTGAGGAGAGGCAGTGAAGCCCCAAGGTGGTCCAAGCGTGTACTCTTCACGCCAGCTGTGGCACATGCCCTGCCCACAGCCCCTCGGAGGAAACTGGAATCACTGCCAACCACTACCTGGGGGCAGCCCTAGACAATGATTTTCTATACTATAACATACACACGATGGACCTGCTAATCATACAGAACAGAACCTGACAGAACCAGGGGTGGGAACCCAGTCTAAAAGCAACCAGTCCCTAGGTTTGCCACAGAGCTGCGATGTGCTTTAATGTCAGAGATGATCATCAAT
This sequence comes from Carlito syrichta, assembly GCF_000164805.1. Taxonomy (NCBI): domain Eukaryota; kingdom Metazoa; phylum Chordata; class Mammalia; order Primates; family Tarsiidae; genus Carlito; species Carlito syrichta. The sequence continues at coordinate 128,323 of NW_007248649.1, read as the reverse complement.
GAGCCTGGCCATTCAAATTCTCTCTGGGATTTGAACTAGGAAGCAAAGCCAGCTGGTAGCAGGCAGTGAAGCAGATATGTCCTAGAGAACAGTGGATCACAATGAGGGCAGACTCCCAGAATGTCGGTCCCTAACCTCTCAGCTGAGGCCCCCGGATTCGTAGGCATCCAAACCACCTTTTGATTCCAGTCTCCATGTGTCCAGTTCCCCTTAACCCTTGCCTTCCTGAAGTCTGGCTGTTCCCTTTTCCTAGTACCTAACAATACACTTTCTAGTACTTGAGGTCACAGGAGGGTACTTCTGTTCTTTGCAACCAGAGATAAGGTAGGTGGAGAGCCTGTATCTATCTGAGAAACAGATCACGAGATGGCAAAGAGTCATTCACCAAGCTGCTTTGTTGGACCTCACTGAACAGATTGGGAGAAATGACACAACCTATCTAGCTAAGAAAGACTCAAGAAGCCTTTGATTGTGGCAGGCTACCAAGGATGGAGGGTGGAACACCCTGGGTATGATAAGTATATAATATCTTTAAGAAGTTTCGAGGCGAGAGGATTGCCTGAGTCCAGGAGTTCGAGACCAGCCTGGACCACATATTGAGATCTCACCTCTACAAAATTTTTTTTTAATTAGCTGGATGTGGTGTCACACCTGTAGTCCCAGCTACTCAAAAGGCTCAGGCGTGAGGATCACCTGAGCCCAGGAGGTCACGGCTGTGGTGAGCTGTGATCTCACCACTGCATTCTAGCAGCCTAGGCAACAGAGGGAGTCTCCGACTCAAAAAATAAAAATTAAAAGTTCCATGAAGTACAATATCCAAAAAAGTCTAGAAGCCTTCATACTTTTGCCACCATTTGTAACCTCCTTTGAGGCTACAAATATTACTCCGACATTTCTTAAGATTGAAACAAAGTCAAATATTGCTAGTTTTCTCTTTGAGATAAGTTTTGATTAAGGAATGAAAAAATAAAGACGATTCAACCCCCTCCAAACAAAACCAAACAACAACAAAACCTAAAAGCAAAGCTTCCCCCTGCTCTCCTACCCACACACATCATTTAAAAAATGAGAGTCAAAATAGCAAGCTGTATCAGGAGCCATTATGTAAGGCCTTCCCAACACCCACCTCCTCCTAGCCTGGCTTCCAATCCCACACCAGCTTTTCTGGAGCACCTTTGGGGTCCCCTTCCATTTATCATTTATTTTATAGCCTGGCTTGCAAACCAATTTGTTCCACTTCATGTTTTCTGGCTTAAATATATGCAATCTATATTTCAACAGAACGGACAATGGGTCTCACAGACATCCCTGATGTCCATTTCATAGCTACCTTCTTCGGTAGCTATGAAAAATCTGCAGCACTCAAATCCACATAGAACACTGAAAATTTGTTTACCATATATTTTAAAGAGGCAGCAGCAAAGCACTACTGCATAAATCAAATCTGGGGAGGGAAACTGAGGTGCTCTAACAGGCCAAAACACAATTTATTCAGATTTACTTCTCCTCAGACCACTACTCAACTGGGCATGAAAACTGTTGTTCTTATTAGCTTTTCCTTCCACCACCAAAAGAGTCAAATTCAAAAACAGCTGCTGTGTTGACAAAGCATTCACTTGTCAAAGAGGTGGGATGAGCAGAATGATTCAGATCTGAAGCCACTGGCCTGGGTCCACTCCATCTGTTATGAGAAATACCTGAGATCATGGTGCTTGGGCTTCTGTTTTGAGCTGCACGGTTTTTATTCCATGCACTCCCTGTACAAGATTCAATACCATACTAGCATTGAGTGGCCATCGCCCAAGGTGATATAAGCAGTGAATCAGAACAAACTTCGAGTGGTTTTTTGCAGCCTATAAATAAAACCAGAATCTTTGAAGCTAGTTAACCATCTGAGGTCTGAACATCCCAAGGTTATTCATTTCTAAACCTCTCTGGAAAGAGTATAAACACAATCAAAAGAAACGTGGTTTAGGATTAACAGAATGTCTCAAAACATAAAAATTCACATTTCAATTGTCAGAGCATTAAAAAAAAAAGCCAAGCGTTGAGAAGTGCAGAGGTAAGCAGCAAAAGACTAGCCTCAGGAAAACACTACAGACCTGAATTGATTTTATGTGAGGAAATTGACAAAATGGATGAGAAATTTAATTCCTCATCATGCCACAAAGAAATTTCAAAACAGTTATGCAACAAATGGCAAACACCTTTCTAGACATCTGAGTAACTTTAGTGGGGGTTTTCAATTTGCTGGCAGAATCTGCCCAGATCCACTTCTCTGTCCCCAATAGCTCCAGTTCCAGGGGCGTGCTGGCTGCCCTTGTGGCATGACATGAGCCTGGCTGCCCCAAATCCCACCTTTGCTGGACCAAAAACAGGCTGAGCCAATCAAATTCCTCCCCCTAGAAATTGAAATTGTCATTGGAAAATGCTAAATGTGTTTCTCTAGTTGCATCAATAACTGAGACTTAAACTCAGGAGCTATCGTGCCGCCCAGCTTAGCTATGAGGAGTGAAAGCCAGTTTAGTGAGAGAAAAAAAGAAAATAGAGCAGAGTGCTGGCTGGTGTTCTAATTCCTGATGTGGGTCCCTCCTAAGGCCCAGCAGAGTCTGCGTTCCTTAAGATACCAGAATTTTTTTCAGTAAATTTTCCTTTTTATTAAATCCAGTCGGTTTCTCTTAATACACCTGTTTTAATCAGGGCTAGAGTTACCCTATGAATAGGGATGAGCATTAAGCAATGTTAGAATGATCCTTCTGCAAGTAAAAATTAAATTAAATTGAAATTAAATAAAATAACTACCAAATCTCAGAGCCAGGAAGACCCCTTTGATTAAAAGAGATGGATGAGCTGATGTGCCATTTGAGGATTTGACTTCTATTGCTGTCATGTATTTATCATAGTATCTTAGTTCATAATCAAAGAGTCTTGAGTTTCTATGTGTCAACTGGGCAACCCTCCCTTCCAAGGGTACCTCCTGCTGTCTGTCCTCCCTGCCTCTAACCACAGAGACACTTAACAGCAAGTATCTCTTGCACCTTGCCTCAAATGTTAATTTGCTCATTTTAAGCTTCTTCTCAGAAACGGACAGTGGCTTCCAACAGCTTGATGTATCAAATTAAAACTCCTCACAAAGTGCTGCATCCATTAGTTCTGCGTTATCTAACCACTGTCATAACCCAACACACCGAAGTTCACAGTCAGTCCCAGCATCAACCCTCTTATTTGCTATCCACGGTCACAGGACTCCTTCCTACTCCAAGTTGAGAGCATGGCACTTGCTGGAGCTTCCTCTCAGAAATAACCCAAGAAGAGGAAAGAAAAGAGATTATGGGCATCTGGGCACTTGTATACCAGTCCTGAATCTTCAATTAATTAACCTCATCATTTAACTTCTACAGGCCTGATTTCTCCCCTAGAAAGGGAAGATGCTAGAACTTGACCACTGGCTTTCAGCTTTTTTTCTGCTCCAGCATGTCTAAGAGGGACAGTAAGAACACATAAAAGATTGAGTAACAACATTAAAACACAGAAAATATGTCACATGAACCAAGTAAAATAGTCCAGAATGAGGTGGCTGTTGGCTTGAATGGCATCATGGCAGAGGCAGAATTCGAGTTAAACTATGAAGGCTAAGAACGTGATCAATGGCAGAGCTGTGCTTAAGCCAGGTATATTTTCATTTATTTTTTGTGTTGGTTGTTCACAAATAGTACTAATAAGCAATTGAAAGAGACACATATTAAGAAACTGTACTGGGAGGGAAGAAACTATTATAAAAACACACCAAACGTGATTGAGAAGGTTCTCTGTATGGCTAACAGTGGTGCTAATGGGAAATCTAAAGCCAAGTGTTCAAGGTCCACCAGAGTTCAACCTCTGTGGGGCAGGGATTGCATCTGCTTGGCTCACACTGCGCTCCCAGTCCCTAAGAGCACCTGGCAACAAGTACAACATTGTGAAGCCAGACACAGTGGCTCACGTCTGCAATCCCAGCACTTTGGGGGACCAAGGCAAGAAGATTACTTGAGCCCAGGAGCTCATGACCAACCTAGGCAACATAGAGAGGCCTTGTATTTACAAAAATAAAAATAATTAGCTGGGCATGGTAGTATGTGCCTGAAGCCCCGGCTACTAAGGAGGCTGAGGTGGGAAGATAGATTGAGCCCAGGAGTTTGAGGCTGTGGCAAGCTGTGATTAAGCCATTGCCCTCCACTCTAGGTGACAATGAGATCCCAACTCAAAAAACAAAAACAAAAAATGTGGAAAGAATACATAAATATATAGTCCCTACTTTTAAGAACTTGTGATATTTTAAAAGGCAAAATAAAAGGAAAGAAAACATTGTCCTTTCCCTTTAGGAAAAAAACATGGCATCAATTTCACTTACAGGGGGCCCTCCCAGGAATAATAGAGGGAAGAATCTAAACTTCACACAATAACCATTTTATACAATAAACGAACAAATCAGACCGCATCAGCTAGTCAACAAATCTGTCACTTGACTCATTCTCTATGCTGACACATTAGCTAAGAATGAGCCTTTTAATAGAAAAGAATAAGTCACTCTATGATGGTTAGCCCAAAAACTTCCTGAAATATATATTAATTTGCTTAAAAATGCCACCTCTCCTTAAGCTGATTTTCTCCTCCAACTGCTCAACCACAGGCAATGATGTCACGTGTGCCAGATTCATGTGGTTCAAATGACAAACAGCCCCCTAACCAAATGTATTACCATAGCAACAAAGGGACAGCATTTGCTGTTCTCTACCTGCCATGGCCTGATCAATTATTTAGCATGCCTATACTACAGTGACACTGTATAAATGATCATGTTCATTAGCAGCAAGAGGCAGCTTTCAGAAAATCACAAACACTAGACAGTTAAATTGATCACAAAACCAAACACTCTCCTAGATTATGTTATTAAAGACCACGGTGTAACGGGAAGGAGGAGAAGATTCTGTAGAATGTTAAGCTTCCACTTTAGAATTGCATGAGCACACAATCTCCCAAGTTCTTATTGGGGAAGGAGGGAAAGGAGGGAGGAAGAGAGGGGGAGAGAGGGAGAGAGAAGGAGAGGGAGAGAGAGGAGGGGGCGGAAACAGGGACAGAGAAGGTGAGGGAGAGGAAGAGAGAGGGAAAGAGGAAGGAATGGAGGGCAAGACAGAGGGCTAGAGAAACGGAGGGAGAAGAGAGGGAGAGGAAGGAAGGGGGAGAAGCGGACAGGGAGGGAGAGGAAGAGAGAGGGGGAGAGAGAGAGAGAGAAAGGGGAAGAGAGGGGGAGAGAAGGAGGGACAGAGGGAGAGAGGGACAAAGAGGGAGAGGGAGAGGGGAAGAGAGAGAGGGAGAGGGAGAGAGAGGGAGAGAGAGGGAGGGACAGAGGGAGAAGGAGGAGGGAGAGAGGGAGGGAGAGATGGAGAGAGGGAGGGAGGAGAACTCATAAACTGGTTTTAGACATATACCACACATTATCAAAAGTTTCAGAAAACTAGATTAAAGACTAGAGAGCCTAAGGATGAAATTCATCTCAAACTTTTTTATGGTTTCGGTTTTGTCCTGTCACATTTTCTGACTTTTTCTCATTAGGAGAGTAGGCAGGGGACTGAGAAATGGAATATGGTGGGAATTCATGGTAGTGGGCAGCCAGCTGTGACCAGCCTCTCTCCCAACCTGGTTAGGTCTCTACTGACTTTCCACAGGGAGATTCCTGAACAGAGAACAACTGAAGGTGGCCATTTGGTTCCATGAGAAAGGAAAAATGTTTTCTTCAAAAATAACCAGAAATTGAATTCAGTCCGGGACTCCTGCGATTCACTATGGGATACACATCAAAACTTTAAAGCCAATGTAGCTAAAATCAACAATTCTATTTCAAACCATCTCATGCATTTAATACAGGTAGCTTATGGGTTAGAGTGGATCCCAAGCTTGTATCTACAATAATCCAGAAACTGGATCAGCACTGAAGGCTGGAATCAGCATTGGGACTGGAATGGAGGGTAAGTGGCATTTTTTTTTTTTTGAGTTGGAGTCTCCCTCGGTCTCCCAGACTGGAGTGCAGTGACCGCTCCCAGCCACTGCAGCCTCGCCTGCTGGGCTCCAGTGATCCTTCCGCCTCAGCCTTCCGAGTAGCCGGAATTACAGGCATGCGCTACCACGCCCGGCTGATTTTTTGATTTATTGTAGAGATGAGGTCTCGCTGCCCGGGCGGGTCTTGAACCCGCAGGCTCAGACAATCCACTCACCTCAGCCTCCCAAAGGCGCGGGATTACAGGCTGAGCCACCGAGCCTGGCTTGGTAAGTGGCATTTTGACTCACTTTATTGTGTTCTTTCATGTCGCCCCTCAGGAAAGGGAAGAAAGAGATTTAAAAAGAAGAAGAAGAAGGAACCCTCCAAAAGATTCTAATTGATTTATAACCAATCATAGTCTGATAATGAAAGTTTCAGGCAGATAAAAGTTTTTGTTTGGTTAAGAATGATTGACATGCCCAGAAAGGAAGTCTCTAACATACTGACAAATTAAAAGATATGTATAAAAGTTTGAAGAACCCATTCTCTTAAAAAAATATATTATTTCTATCTTATTGAATTATATTGTATTTTAGATTCAGGGACACATGTGCAGGTTTGTTACGTGGGTATATTGCATGATGGTGAGGTTTGGGCTTCTACTGAACCATCATCCAGATAGTGACCATAGAACTCCACAAGTCATTTTTCAACCCTTGCTACCCTCCTTCCCACTTCCCTTTAGGAGTCCCCAGTGTCTATTGTTCCCATCTTTATGTTTGTGTGTATGTAATGTTTAGCTCCCACTTGTGAGAATATGTGGTATTTGGTTTTCTGTTTCTGCATTAATTTGCTTAGAATAGCCTCCAGCTGCATCCATGTGGCTGCAAAGGACATGACTTCACTTCTTTTTGGCTGTGTAGTATTCCATGGTATATACATACCACACTGTCTGTATCTAGTCTACTCTCGATGGGCACCTCAGTTGGTTCCATGTCTTTCCCATTGTATATAGTGCTATGATAAACATACGAATGCACACATCTTTTTGGCAGAATGATTTATGATTCTTTGAGTATATGAATTGCTTGGTCAAATGGTAAATCTATTTTCAGTTCTTTGAGAAATCTCCACACTGTTTTCCACAGGGGCTGAACTAGCTTATATTCCTACCAATAGTGTACAAGTGTTCTCTTTTCTCCTCAAACTCACCAAGATATGCTATGCTGCTTTTTGACTTTTTAATAATACTCACTCTGACTGGTGTGAGATGTTATCTCACTGTAGTTTTGACTTGCATTTCTCTGATGATTAGGATGCTGAGCATTTCTTCATGTTTGCAGGACACGTATATGTGAAGATCCCATTCTTATACAAGGTTCCTATGACACTGTTGTAAGTATATTCCTTGGTCTTTCTTCATTGCCAAAATCTAGCTTGCTATAAGCTGTAGCTATCAAATGTTGACTAGACTGCAGAGATGATTAAATAATGTATGAAAACTGTAGCTTTCCAGTACAGTAGTCCTTCCATCATAGATACTAATTTTTATAAGATAAATGCAAGAAAACCTCTTAATAGATTATGATGAACAATTATTTCACTGTTCATATGGAAAGGAATGAAAAATGTTTACTAAATATTCACCCAAAATAACCATTTTTCCCTTAAAATCTCTCTTCCCCAAGCAAAGAATCACAAATGCTTAAAATGAAATCTAGGGTGGCCTATATACCACAAATTGCTCTTCTATGTGGATAAATTATCACATAAAGAAGCTAAGTATTTACAAACACTTCACACAGTAGTATAATTTTATTCATATACACACATAAAATAAAAACATGCACCTTAGGGATCATTTACACAACTAAATATCTTTCTGATTACCATATAAAAAAGCTTAAAACATACTTTCTCACATCTCACAGTACATACTACATGAGCCATGACTGCTGTTCTGTTTCTATAATTCAGTCAATGCCTGTAAACAATTGGTCAAATATCTGTTTCTCATTTTCAATCACTTGACATGCATACAAATACATGTTTATAATATATTATGGGACCCAGGGAAAACAGTAAGTTCTAAGAAAGTCCTTTTGAAGTTTTTAGGCTTTATAGTTCTCTACCCTAATAATTTTGGTTGTCAGTATAATAGAAACAATCTATAAATAAGGTTTAGAGGCAAAGTGAATTTTCTTCTTGCAGCTGACAAGGACTGCATGGCTGCTGGTCACAGTACTTACTTTTCCTCTTCTCAATGGCAGGCACTCTCATTTGTCACAGAACTAAAAATTAGAATATGCTATGTGAAGCTAAACAATATTGTTACACTTGAATATATCTGCCTTGAATTTTGTTTATAAATTATTTCTACCACCTATACTCATATAATCAAAGATTAAATGACAGAAGTAATATATATCATGGTACCACTTTTACTAGTAAAAACGTATAAACTTCAAAATGCGCAACAAAGGAAAAGTGATTCCATATGATTTATGGAATATCCACACAATATGCAACTCTTAAAAATGGTACAAGACCAAAGTAATCAAAGTAGATCAATGGAATAGAAGAGAGAGCCGTAGAAATAGAATCTCACAGACAATCATGATTTCCAACAAAGGCACTTACACAAATCCAGTAGGGGAAGAAAAATCCTTTCAACAAATGGTGCCAGAATAACTGGACACTCATATGAAGAAAAATTAACATTGACCCCTATCTAACATCACTCACGGAAACTGACTTGAGATGCAATACAGATATAAACCTAAAAACTAAAACCATAAAGCTTTTGGAGAAAAACACAGCAGAAAATCGTCATGACATGAAGGAAGGTAAGGTTCTCAGGCAGGTCACACAAAGCAATAATTCACCTATGTGATCTTAATTTTAATTTTAGACTGACTTAGCACATTGTGTTTCATAGTCTTCAAAAAGCTCTTTGTCCAGCTGGAGAGGCCTAGTAAGGATCCTTCAGATCAGACTGGGTTTCGGGGTCCCCCTCCATGTGTCTTCACAGCACCCTGCACATGTCTCCACTCCAGCATTTCCATACTCTTTGGCAATTGTATATACAGGCAAGAGCTATATCTTTAAGTTCAATTTAGTATCTCCACAGATTAGTGCAGTATTTGGCACATATGGAATGGTCATTAAAAGCTAAACAAATAGAAGAATCAATAACAAACAGTCATTTCAAGAGTCTCAGCAAGGACTCTTGATTCAAAAATATTTCCTTCACCCAGATTTTATTGTAGCTGAAAGTCGATCACTAGAAACTGTTACCTTTAGATTCCTTACTGCTGTTACCATTAAGACACTTTAAAATGTAAAAGTTGCCTGAGCCCGTGGGTTCAAGATCCGCCTGGGCAACTTGGTGAGCCCTCATCTCTACAATAAATCAAAAAATCAGCCGGGCGTGGTAGCACTCGCCTGTAGTTCCGGCTACTTGAAGGGTGAGGTGGAAGGATCGCCAGAGCGCAGCAGGTCGAGGCTGCGGTGGCCGAGAGTGGCCACTGCACTCCAGTCTGGGTGACAGAGTGAGACTCCAACGCCAAAAAAAAATGTGAAAGTTCTTTTGAGAAGATAAGACTTTAAGTCACTAGAACCCACCACTAGATTGTGGGTACCTTGAAGGTAAGAGAAAAGATCCATGTCATCACTATAACCTGAGTACAAAAAGGACCCTAGGGCATAAGAGATTTTTAAAAGTGCTCAGCAGACCAGGTACAGTGGTGCGCACATCTGTAATCCCAGCACTTTGGGAAGCTGAAGCGGGAAGATCACATGAGCCCAGGAAGTGGAGGCTATGGTGAGCGGTGACTGTGTCACTGTATTCCAGCCTGGGTGACAGAGTGGGGCCAATTAAAAAATAAAATGTAGCTGGGCTCGGTGGCTCAGCCTGTAATCCCGCGCCTTTGGGAGGCTGAGGTGAGTGGATTGCCTGAGCCCGCGGGTTCGAGACCTGCCTGGACAACTTGGCGAGACCTCATCTCTACAATAAATCAAAAAATCAGTCGGGTGTGGTAGCACATGCCTGTAATTCCGGCTACTTGGAAAGCTGAGGCGGAAGGATCGCCGGAGCCCAGCAGGTCGATCACTGCACTCCAGTCTGGGTGACAGAGTGAGACTCCAACTCAAAAAAATAAAAAATAATAAATAAATAAATAAAATGTGCTCAGCAGAAATCATGTATCAAACAGATGACAGGTTAATTAAGAAGTTAACATTAGGTGAAGCAGAGTGAAGTGTATACAAGAACTTTCCATACTACTTTTTGCAACTTTTCTATAAATCTAATATTATTTCAGCTGGGCGCAGTGGCTCATGCCTGTAATTCCAGCACTTTGAGAAGCCAAGGCAGGAGGATCGCTTGAGCCCAGGAATTTGAGACCAGCCTCAGCAAATAGTGAGACCTCGTCTCTGCAAAAAAATTAGCTGGGCATAGTGGAATGTGCCTGTAGTCTCAGCTACTTGGGAGGCTGAGGCAGAAGGATCGCCTAAGTTCAGGAGGACAAGGCTGCGATGAGACGTGATCGTGCGATATTTCCAGCAGCTCAACAGGAAAGGCACATGGAGGGAACACAGGACGTGCCCTAGGTGCACCCCACCTGAATGCCAGTCTTCTGTTGGCCACCATTAATCCTTGCCCCAATTGCAATTTACTTGTGTGTCTGCTGAGGATAACAACAGAGATAAATTTCACACGAGAAGGAGCTCACAAATGGTGCCCTCGGTCTCCAAGGGCAGAAGTCACATGCTAGTGTATTTTTTACCATCCCTGGCTCAGTGCCCCATGAAGGTAAAGAACTTAAGAAATGCTTCTAGTGATGCCAGCGGCTAAAAGAGTCTGTTTGCGTCTCAGCTCATTTGCTCTCCTCAAGTAATATTTATTAAGTATTCATTTGTACAAGGGTAGCCCCATGCTAGGGCTATCTGTATTCTTCTCTAAGCATGCCTAACACTTGTCCACAGAGACGAATTCCATCCAAACTCAAAAAGAGAATGAGCTGTTGTTTTAAGGGTTTCCTAGATTTCTCTTGGGGCAGGTGTTTTAGAAGGAATGTTCTTCCAATGTTATGGGTAGTTTTTAGGGAGGGCTGACTGGGAAGAGTATCTAAGAGCTGGCTAATAGGAAAATGGACTTCTTCAGTCTTTAATGGGCCTGTCTCTGACAGGGTCAAGCCAGTCCTGAGAAACCAGCCTTACCTGGTTCCAGGACTCAATGGGTTCTAATCTCCATTACCAATTTTTGGTTAACCAATGTTTCTAAGCCTTACAAGATTAAAAAAAGACCTTGATCTATACAAGTATACTACTGAATGTTTGGTTCAACTAACGTTGTGAATCGATGGTAAGTTGCTGTTCACCTGAGGGAAAGTTCTTCCTCACCCCTCACCCTTAGCTCCAGCCTGGGGGCACAAATAGCCAGGTCAGACGCCAGCCCAGGGCAAGAGGCTAACAACTCCAGAGTCTACAACCAAAGGAGACAATGATGGCCAGCAGTCAGAACTCGGTACGCCTAACATAACTAGGCTGCACATGAGGGCAGGTGCCCAGAGTCCTTCTCCGCAAATTACTGTGCCTGCTTTGGTCTTTCCTAGGTCTTAAGTTCCCAACCTCCCAAGAGGTTGTTTTTCATTTGTAAATATTGCACCTCTCTGGGCTACTCTAAGCTTAAACAAAAATTGAGTGCCTCAAAAACACTGTGCCACATAAAATGATGCAATCTTGTCACCGAAGCCCTATGTTAGCTCCCTAGTTCCCACTCTGTGCCTCCTCCAAACCTCTGGTAGACCTGCCTGGGAGGTCCTGCCTGGCTGCTCAACATCCTCCCCCGCCCCCATCTCCACCTCAAAACAGCCTCTTCAGCTTTTTTATTCTATATTCTGTCTTCTTCTGAATCCTTCAGATTCAAAATGCCTCAGGAAAGAGACTCTAAGTTCAGTACTACTACTGCTTTTGGATCAGCAGCACTCACTTCCACTGCTTAAATAATACAAAACATGATCACTCTGGTAAGCACTGGCCTTTATCATTCTTTTCAGCTCCTCACTCCCTTTGTCCCCGTAAATGTCTCCATCTCTCTCTCACCACTGTTGTTCTCAAAGTGTTTGAACTCATGGGGAAGAGGGAGGGTAAAGAGAGCACTGGGGGCTTTTCTACAGATCATTATACTTTCAAAAATAAATAACAAAAAATTCATAGATGCCCTTGTTCACTTAATAGCCCAAGAAAGCATTTCCCACAAAATACAGCATGGATCGAAGATTATTTGCCACACCACTTGACAATGTAGAATGATATGAAAATAAAAACATGCTAGATAGCCCTTAATTATCAAATTCTAATAAATCTACATATTGAGCCCGGGCACAGAAGTTCAGCCTGTAATCCCAGTACTTTGGGAGGCTAAGGCGAGAGGATTGCCTGAGCCTAGGGGATCTAGACCAACCTAGACAATTTGGTGAGACCTCGTCTCTACAAAAAAACTAATTGGGCATGGTGGCATGCGTCTGGAGTTCCAGCTACTTGGAAGATTGAGACGGAAGGATTGCCTAAGCCCAGCAGGTCGAGGCTGCTCTGGCCATGAGCATGCCACTGCACTCCAGCCTGGGTGACAGAGGGAGACTCTAACTCAAAAAAAACCCAAAAAACAAAAATAAAATAAAAATTTTTTAAATATACATATTCAATGGAATGATATAATAAATGAATAGTCTGAATTAAAAATAATATATAACACATTCTACTACAAAACTGATGAAAGAAATTGCAGAGGATACAAACAAATGGAGAAACATCCTATGCTCATAGATCAGAAGAACCAACATTATTAAAATTACCATATTACCCAAAGTAATCTACAGCTTCAATACAATCCCTATCAAACTACCAATGTCATTTTTCACAGAATTAGAAAAAACATCCTAAAATTCATATGGAACCAAAAAAGAGCCAGAATAGCCAAAGCAATCCTAAGCAAAAAGAACAAAGCTGGAGGCATCACATTACCGGATCTCAAATTATACTACAAGATTGTATTAACCATAACAACATGGTACTGGTACAAGAGCAGACACATGGACTAATGGAACAGATGGAGAATCTAGAAATACACCCAATACCTACAACCAACTGATCGTTGACAAAGTAGACAAAAACATACACTGGGGAAAGTACACTCTGTTCAACAAATGGTGCTGGGAAAATTGGATAGTTATGTGCAGAAAAATGAAACTTAATCCCTATCTCTCCCCATATACAAAAATTAACTCAAGATGGATTAAAGACTTAAATATCAGACCTGAAACCATAAAAATCCTAGAAGAAAACCTAGGAGAAATTCTTATGGACATCAGCGTAGGCAAAGAATTTATGTCTAAAACCCCGAAAGTAAATGCAACTAAAACAAATATAAACAAATGTGACATAATTAAACAAAAAAGTTTCTGCACAGCAAAAGAAATAATCAACAGAGCTAACAGGCAACCTACAGAATGGGAGCAGATATTCACAACCTATATATCTAACAAAGAACTAATACCCAGAATCTAAAGAATTCAAATAAATCAAATAGAAAAAACAAAAGTAACACCACTAAAAAGTGAGCAAACAACATAAATAGACATTTTTCAAAAGAAGATATACAGATGGTCAACAAACATATTTTAAAAAAAGGTCATCATTCATAATCAGGGAATTGTAAATTAAAAGCACGATGAGATACCACCTTACACCAGTCAGAATGGTACTTATTAAAAAATCAAAAAACAGGCCGCGCTCAGTGGCTCCGCCTATAATCTCAGCACTTTAGGAGGCCGAGGCAAGCAGATTGCCTGAGCCCGTAGGTTCGAGGCCAGCCTGCACAACTTGGTGAGACCTCATCTCTACAATAAATCAAAAATTAGCCAGGCGTGGTAGCACATGCCTGTAGTTCCAGCTACTTGTAAGGCTGAGGCGGAAGGATCGCCTGAGCCCAGCAGGTCAACACTGGGATGGCCGTGAGCGTGCATGCCACTGCACTCCAGCCTGGGCAACGGAGTGAGACTCCAATTCAAGAAAAAAAAATCATAAAACAACAGATGCTGGCACAGATCTGGAGAAAAGGGAACTCATATATTGTCGAGGGGAGTGTAAATTAGTACAACCTTTATGGAGACCTGTATGGAGATTACTCAAAGAACTAAAAAAGAACTAAAAGTAGATCTACCATTTGATCCAGCAATCCAACCACTAGATATCTACCCTAAGGAACAGAGGTCATTATGTAAAAAAGACATCTGACCCACATCTGCATCACAATTCACAATTGCAAAGATGTAGAATCAACCTAAATGTCCAATAACTGATCAGTAGATAATGAAAATGTGATGTATATATACACCATGGAATACTACACAGCCATAAAAAAAGAATGAACTCAGAAACAGAAAACCAAACACCGCATGTTCTCTCTCATATGTGGGAGCTAAATGGTCACAAATATGGAAATAATAGACACTGGGGACACCAATAAGGCAGAAGAGGGCAGGGGGATAGGGTTCAAAAACTACCTACAAGCACAATGTTCACTATCTGAGGAACAAGTCACCTGAGACCCAATCCCTACCACTACAAAACATGTCCATGTAACAAATATGCATGTGTACTCCCTGAACCTAAAATTTAAAAAATAAAAATAATATATAACATGTTCTACTTTTAATTTTTTTCCCTTATTTTCTAGTTTCTTTCTCACTCCTTATTTTCTTCCCTTAAAAAAATTAAATATATTAAGCTAGGTACAGTGGTTCACGCCTGTAATCCCAGCACTCTGGGAGGTAGAGACGAGAGGACTGCCTTCAAGACTAGCCTGGGTAACTTGCTGAGACCTCATCTCTAAAATACATCCAAAAAATTAGCCAGGTGTGGTGGCACAGGCCTGTGGTTACAGCTACTTGGAAGGCTGAGGTGGAAGGATCACCTGAGCCCAGCATTTCAAGACTGTAGTAGCCATGAGCATGCCACTGTACTCCAGCCTGGGCAGCAGAGTAAGACTCCGACTAAAAAAAAAAAAAAAAAAAAATTAAATATATTAGCTGAGTATGTAGTCCCATCCACTCCGAAGGCTGAGGTGAAGGATCAATTGAGCACAAGAGTTCAAGGCTGCAATGCACTATGATCATGCCACTGCATTGCAGCCTGGGCAACCCAGAGAGAGCTCATCTCTTAAAAAAAAATTAGATATAGCTATCAGCATAAACAGAAGTAGTGGAACACATCACTGAATGAAGCAGTGCTAATCTGGGTGGGAAATTACAGCTAGAAACAAGTACTTTTTGCTCAAGATTATGGAGGTCTTCATTTCTGTCTTACATGCTAATGAACTGTCATCTGATTTTCTTTTGTGGAAGCCGGAAAATGTGTCCCTTGTCCTAGGAAGCAATATTGGTTTGTAAATAAATTTAAGAAATAATCATTACAGTTCTAAATCTCTTCCTATATTACATAACTGGTTTCATATTTTTATGTTCTGAAATTCAGCCCTCTTTGAAGGTACGTGATATAGTTTAGCTATTTGTCCCCTCCAAACTTTATGATGAAAATTGTTGATTCTCAATGCTGGAGGCAGGGCCTTGTGGGAGGTGTTTAGATCATGGAGGCAGATCCTTCATAAACAGTTTGGTGCCTTTCTTACAGAGTGAGTGTTAAAAAGAGGTGGCACCTTCCCCTCTCTCCTTCTCTTGCTTCCTCTCTTGCCATATGATCTCTGTACACATCAGCTCCCCTTCACCTTCTGTCATGTATGGAAGTACTTTGAGACCCTCACCAGCAGCAGGTGCTGGCACCATGCTTCTTGTACAGCCTACAGAACTGTGAGCCAAATAAACTGCTTTTATTTATAAAATACCCGGCCTCGGGGATTCCTTTATAGTAACGAAAATGTGTTAAAATAGTATCTTTTTTTTATTTAGCAGAAATACTTCCCTGACAAAGATCATAGAAAACTCAGTAGAGCCTTGCAGTCATAGTAAATATTTTATTAACTATCCTGTCCATAACATTGCACCTCTCTGTCTACTCACCACTCAGGTCAATTTATTCCCCCGCTTTTTCACAACCTCATTCAAATTCTACCCCCAAAATATAGGTTGTGTCTGCCCTATTCCAAGAACATGAACGTGTGCTAGACTCTGAGACCAATCTTTAGCTTTCTGAGAAAACCATACGGTAAAGAGCCTTTCAGTAAAAAGCTGCTGACCAAGCCTTGGCAGACTATCAGCCTCTTGGTAGTCTCTTTTAGCATAATCTCTGTCCTATTTCATCAAAAGAACCCTTTAAGTCTGACTACTGAGTCTTTCAATATCTAGCTCCAGGAAAGTGAAATTGGTTTATAGATGTCTAGAGCTCAAGATTACCAAACTGTTTTACATTTTTAAAACCTCAAATTATTCAGGGCTGGACACTGAATAAGATGAAGACTTCTGTCTTTGGCCACTCAATATATTATTAATGCCCTTGAACAACATACAATTTTGTTGTACATCCACAGCATGCTGGCACAACTCAAAACACTCTACTGGATACACACCAGAGAGTGCTAGACTTATGCTATTTCTCTTTCTTCATACAGTCATTATATGGTGGGCGTTGGCTCACGTTTTCAATACAGTTATAGAATTTCAGTGACTGCTATATTGAAATATTTGATTTACTACATTAACTTCACATCTTGTTCTGAAATTAGAGTGGGCCTGTTATGTGTCTCCACATTTATCATTTATTTGTCTTTGAGGGAAAAGGTTAAAGTTACAGCTCCATTGAAATCCCACACATGGAAAGACATTAAATTCTTTCAGCATGATTATTCCTTCTAGGATCCACTTAGTTCAGTGCTTTTCCCCAAGTGTATCTGGACATCCAAAGGCCTAATTATTTTATTGTAGCAACACCAGACTTTCTCTATAACATAGACTGCCTTTGGGCAGACCCTAACCCTTTGTCTTCAGATCCCCAATCGATTCAGTTTCAATCCTCCATCCTTACAAACTGCAATTCCACTCAGATTTGCTTTGAATATAGAACAATAGGAATGTCACTAAGGCACACAATACCAACTACACTGGTTACATGATTTTTTTTTTTTTTTTACAATGAGCAGCCAAAGAGAAAGCTTCTGACATCAAATTAGCCTCACCAACAGTAACTCAATTATCAACTATTCTAACACCATTCCATTGAGTTTGGTGATTCTCTCCACCTTTTTTTTAGTATATATATCTTCCCACATTTAACTGGAATAACATCTCTCAAGGAAAACCTTTGCAACTCATCTATTCTTTTTTTATTTTTATTCTTATTTTTAAATATGTGAGGTACAATTCAGGGTTAAGTATAAATATGTTCATTATGCAGGTAACCTTATTGATGAGGTATGCCCCCCCTCCCCTGGCAAAATCCCACTACTGCCTAATCCAGCCCTCCACCCCCACCCCACCCCCGGCAATTTCCCACTACTGACAATCCTTTCCTCATAGTATTACAAAAACTATTCAAGGTTTGCTTATGAGTGAGAACATGTGATACTCAGTTTTTTGTTTCTGTGATAGATCACTCAGTATTATAGACTCCAAGTACATCCAAGTTGCTGTGAAGTTCATAATTCTGTCCTTCTTTATGGCTGTGTAATATTCTATCATGTATATGTACCACATTTTTTTAATACAGTCCTCTTTTGATGGGCAGCAAGGTTGGTTCCATGTTTTTGCTATTGTGGATAATGCTGCAATAAACGTGTGTATGCAGGTATCTTTTTCACAGAGTGATTTGAGTTCCTCCAGGTATATTCCAGTAGGGGGATGATGGGATCATATAGAAGGTTGATTTTTAGACTTTTTAGGAATTGCCACACTGTTTTCCACAGAGGTTGTACTAGTTTACACTCCCACCAAGAGTGTAGAAGTGTTCCCTTTCCCCACATCCTCTCCAGCATCTGTTGTTTTTTGAGTTATTGATGATGGCCATCCTGACTGGAGTTAGGTGGTATCTCAGCGTAGTTTTAATTTGCATTTCTTTCATGACTACTGAGGCTGACCATTTTTTCATATATCTGTTGGCTGCTCGTACGCCTTCTTTTGAGAAGTACCTATTCATATTTTTTGCCCACTTTGTAATGGGACTTTTTTGTTTTTGGCATGTTTGACTTCCTTGCAGATCCTAAATGTTAGGCCTTTGTCATATATATAGCTGGCAAATATTTTTTTCCCAGTTTGTCAGCTGTCTCCCTGTTCTCTTGATGGTTTCTTTGGTTTTGCAGAAGCTTGTCAGTTTGATGAGGTCCCACTTGTCTATTTTATCTCTTATCGCATGGGCACTTGGGGTTTTGATCAGGAATTGGTTTGCCAACTCCAAATTCCATAAGGGTATCTCCTGCATTTTCTAAGATTCTTAGAAGTTTGAGGCTTTACATTTAGGTCTTTGATCCATTTAGAGGTGACTTTTGTGTACGGTGACAGGTAGGGGTCTTGTTTTAATCTTCTACATGTGGTCAGTCAGTTTTCCCAGCACCATTTACTGAATAGGTTCTCCTCTCCCCAGTGGCTGATGGTCGAGGCTTCGTCAAAGATGAGTTGGTTGAGAAATTGAGGTTTTGCTTCTGGAAGCTCTATCCTTTCCATTGATCTATATGTCTGTTCTTGTACCAATGCCAGGCTGTTTTGATTTGTAGCTTTATAATAAAGTTTAAAGTCTGGGCGTATGATACCTCCCACTTAGCTTTTTTTTTTTAGCTGAGGATTGTTTTGGCTATTTGTGGTCGTTTGTGTTTCCATATGGATTTCTATATTGTCATATCCAGGTTTGAGAAGTAATTTAATGCTGCTGGCAATTTAATGGGTATTGAGTTAAATCTGTAGATTGTTTTTAGTAGAATGGCCATTTAACAATGTTGATGGGGAGACACCTCTTATCTACAAGGGTGCCTGAACGAAGCATATTTGTATACCTAACCCTTAACTGTACCCCACAATATCATAATAAAAAATATTGATTATAAAAAAAAAACAATGTTGATTCTTCCAATCTATGAGCATGGAATATTTTGCCATTGTTGGTGTATAGAAATGCAACTGTCTTTTGCACATTTATTTTATACCCTGAGACTCTGCCAAAGTGCAAGGAGGTTTTTGACAGATTCTCTTGGGTTTTCAAGGTATAGAATCATGTCATCTTCAAAGAGGGATAACTTAACTTTCTCTTTTCCTAATTAGATACCCCTGATTTCCTACTCTTGTCTACCTGCTCTAGCTAGGACTTCCAAAACTATGTTGAACAGGAAGGGTGAGAGTAGGCATCCTTGTCTTGTTCCAGTTTGGGGGGAAATGGTTCCAATTTCTGTCTGTTTAGCAGTATGTTGGCTGTGGGTTTCTCATAATTGGCTCTTACTATTTTGAAGTATGTGCAACTCACCTATTCTTAAGCATTTATCAGAACAAGCTACAATGCTTACACCACTGGCCACTGATCATTTCCAAGTTGAAATTTTTTTCCCTCTGGCCATGATGCCTAATTTAGTAATATCAGCTTTGGAAAAATTCTGGGTTAGATCTTGATATGAGTGTACCCTTCAGCACAGAACACTGGGCCCTCAATGGTTCATTAAGCCAGGTATTTAAGTGAATAAATACTCTAAGGTAAATCACCACTCTACCCTCAGATACTTCCTTAGACAGTGTAGTAATCAGGATGTTTGAAGTTACAGTTGACAGAAACTCAACTCAAACCAACTTAAGCAAAACAGAAAATATATTAGCTCATCTAGCTGGGAAGAAATTTTAGATAGCTCATAGAAGAAAAGAAAATTCGAATCAAGACTTGACTGTCAGAAAACTAATTTGCTCTCAACCATTATCTACCTGCCCAGTCCCTGTTTATCCTTGTGTATCCTTGCCTAATGGCTTCCCTCTCTTCCACTCCATGTGTGTCCTCCATGTTGCCCAGGAAATAAGCAGGCTATCATTGTCCTGCCCTGCCATCCTACCCACCAGCAGTATCACAAAAAGTCCCAGGGTGGATTCTCATTTGCCTGATGACATCATTTGCTTTTCCCTGAACGCATCACGTACCCTGGAAGACCGGGATCTCTGACTAACCAGGCCTAGGTCACATGCCTTCTTCTGCAGCTAGGGAGATAAGAAATGGGGAGGCTACAGAGGAACATGATTATTATCCTTATCAAAACCAAATGAAGGGGGAAAGGAGGCGCCAAATGGAAGGGATGGTTCTTATCAAATGATGATGAAAGAAAGACATTCTGGGCAGCCATGGTAATTACTCACTACAATCTACCCCTGGCCCCGTCCATGCAAAGGTGAGGTGGCCATCTACTCAGATGTGATTGCTAGACTTCTTAAAATTTCTCAGAAGGGAACAGTAACCTGCTACTTAATCAGATGGCCACTGTGAAATACATGAATATATTCTTTATCAACAGGCTTAAATAATTGAACTTTGAATGCTCACAAAAACAGAATAACCTTCAATTTTCTGCTGTTTTGTCTCTATCAAAAGTTTAACTTTAGAAATAACATTCAAGTCAGGTGTGGTGTTGCATAATTTGTTATCCCAGCTACTCAAGAGGCCAAGGCAGGAAGATCACTTGAGTTCAAGAGTTTGAGACCAGTCTGGGCAACACAGTGAGATCCTGTCTCTTAAAAAAAAAAATTCAAGAAAGGTTACATGAAGAATTTGCTGTCCACCTACAACTACTACTGGTTATTCTTCCAGCAGCATTTATTAATTATTTTATTTTACATTTTATTTTATTTTTTTACTGTTTTGTTTTGCTTCCCATAACTTGTAGCATGTGAATAGTCTGCTGAGGGGTTTCTGAGATAGGCGTCCCTACTCCTATAAAGGAAACAAGAATGACTGAAATTCTTTCTACTTCTGGACATACTGTAGCCATCTTGCAATCTTGACCAGGGTCAGTCTAAGGGAAAATACACTGAAGACAGTGGAAAAAAGAGATAGCTTGTTGATGACACTGTAGAGCCGCCAAGTCAACTAGTCCTGAATCTATCATAGAAATATCTGTTATGAGAGATAAAATTCCTTGCAGTTAAATTGAATTAGAGTTGAACAGTACTGTCTTTGGAGTAACAAATACAGCAATAACTCTCTACTCAGAATAATCAGATTGGACAGTAACTTAAGTTAAAAAGTTGACTAATAAATGGAATCATAAAAAATTAAATATTATCTCATTCTCAATTAAACATATATACTTTCACTCACCAATCTTTTGATGTAGGACTGAGGCATTTTCTTTGTGTATGGGATTCTATTGATTGGTATTACATATTTTCTCTCTGGCATAAAACAGCCCCATAACAGATACTTTCATCGTTCCATTCTGGATTTCTTTAATGTAGATTAACAACATTCATGTAGTTTAATAAAGACACTTGCTAAGCAATGTGAATGAAGAATACTTATAGAGCTTTTACAATTTTTCATACTAGCTTACGGTTGTGTCACCTACACTCAATTCAAAACCAAATTTTGTTGACTCATTCTCATCGAGTTTCTCCAGAGCATTAAACTTTGTTTTCTGAGAAATATATTTTTGTTCTCATATTTAACTAGCTTATATAATATGTAGCTGAACCGTTTCATTACAATTAAGTAAAACCTGAACAAACACACATCTGGCTGTTCATGAATGTAAAATTCAACTGGCAAAAGCACAAGTGTACAGGTCTATATAAGCAGCCATTAGCTGCTACTACCACACAGCACACTAGGGACAGCAGTCACTGTGCTTTGCAGAGAAAATGGAGAGTTAGATTAATCATGAAATTTGGTGATATTACAGTGTATGTGATATTAGGTAAGGGTCCAACTTTATTCTTTTGCAAGTGGTTATCCAGTATTCTTTGTTGAAAAGACTATTGTTTACCCTATTCAGTGGCCTTTTGACCCTTGTTGACAGTCAATTGGCCACAGATGTTTGGGTTTATTTCTGGACTCTCAAGTCAATTCCATTGCTTTCTACATCTTTATGCCAATACCATATCACAGTGTTTTGATTGCTGTATGTTTGTAATACGTTTTCAAATCAGGAAGTGTAACTCCTCCAACTTTGTTGGTTTTTGTTGCTGTTTGGTTGGTTCGTTGGTTGGTTGGTTTTGTTGAGTTGGTTTTTTTTTGAGCCAAGGTCTCACTCTGTTGTCCAGGCTGGGGTGCAGTGGCCCAATCACAGCTCACCAAAGCCTCAACCTCCAGAGCTCAGATGATCCTCCTACCTCAGACTCCCAAGTAGCTGGGACTTATAAGCACGTACAACCATGCCTGGATAACTTTTTTATTTTCTGTGGAACCGAGGTCACACTATGTTGCCCAGGATGGTCACGAACTCCTGGGCTCAAACAATCCTCCTGCCTTGGCCTCCCAAAATGCTGGGTGCATGAGCCACCGTACCAGGTCAACTTTGTTCTTTTTCAGTTTGATTTGACTAATCAGAGCCCTGTACAATTCCATAACAATTTGAGGTCGACTTTTCCATTTCTTAGGGGGAAAAAAAGCCTCTAGAATGTTTATAAGTATAGCATTGAATTGACAGATCACCTTGGAAAGTACTGCCACCTTAGTGATATCAAGTCTCTCAATCCATGAACTCGAATATCTTTCCATTTATTTCTATCTTGTTTAATTTCATTCAGCAACATTTTATAGTTTCCAGTGTACAAGACTTTCACCTCCTTAGTTAAATTTATCCCTAGATATTTTATTCTTTTGGATACTAGTATAAGTAGAATTGTTTTCTTAATTTTCTTTTATATTTCTTCATCATTGTAGTATAGAAACAAAGTTGATTTCTGTACACTTATCTTGTACTCTGCAGAATTCATTTATTAGTGCTAATAGTTTCTTTTGTGTGTGTGTATTTTTAAAATTTTTCTAAGTATAGCATTATGTCAGTTGCAAGTAGAGATAGTTTTATTTCTTCCCTTCCAATTTGGATGCCGTTTATTTCCCTTCCTTGCCTAACTGCTCTGGCTAAGGTTTCCAAAACAATGTTGCATTGCAAAGCAGACAATCCTTGTCTTGTTCCTGATCTTAAGGGGAAAGTTTTCAATCTCTCAGCATTGAGTATGATGAGCTGAAACATACAGAAGGGAAAGTGAAAAATTCACTAGAAGGGTTCAACAGAAGATTTGAATAGGCAGAAGAAAAAAATCAGCAAACTTTAATATAGGGCTGTAGTGGGTTATTCATAAATGCTCTTTACCATATTAAGGAAGGTCTATTCTTCCGAGTTTTCTGAGTGTTTTTACATAAAAGGGTATTGAATTCTGTCAAATGCTTTTCTCCATCTATTGAGATGATGTGCTTTTTTCATCTTTTTTTCTGTTAATATGGTGTACTATGTGGATTTCCTTAGTGGTTACCATGGGGATTATAGTTAGCATCCTAAATTTAAACACCCTAGTTTGAATTGATACCAGCTTAGCATGAATAGCATGCATTAACTCTTCTCTTAAACATCTCTGCCCTTAGCCGGGCTCGGTGGCTCAGCCTGTAATCCCGCGCCTTTGGGAGGCTGAGGTGAGTGGATTGCCTGAGCCCGCGGGTTTGAGACCCGCCTGGGCAGCGAGACCTCATCTCTACAATCAATCAAAAAATCAGCCGGGCGTGGTAGTGCATGCCTGTAATTCCGGCTACTCGGAAGGCTGAGGCGTAAGGATCGCCGGAGCCCAGCGGGTCAAGGCTGCGGTGGCCGGGTGCGGCCACTGCACTCCAGTCTGGGCAACAGAGTGAGACTCCAACTCAAAAAAAAAAAACCGCTCTGCCCCTACTCCACCTTTTTATTGTTTTTGTCACAAATTACCTCTTTATACATTGTGTGCTCATTGACAGAGCTATAATTACTGTTTTATGCAGTTGTCTTTCAAATCATATAGGAAAGAAAAAGAGGCATTACAAACAAAAACTAAAATAGTAGTTTTATATTTTACCTCTGTAGTTACTTTTTCCAGTGATCTTTATTTCTTCATATGGCTTCAAGTTACTCTTTAGTATTCTCTCATTTCCGCCTGAAGGACTTCCTTTAGCATATCTTGTAGTACAGGTCTACTAGCAATGAACTTTTGTTGCATTTGCTTATCTGGGAATGTCTTAAGTGTTTTTCTTTTTCTTTTTTTTAGACAGAGTTTTACACTGTCATTCAGACTGGAGTGCAGTGGTATGATCATAGCTCACTGCAGCCTCCAACTCTTGGGTTCAAGCAATCATCCTGCCTCAGTCTCCTTAGTAGCTGGACTACAGGCATGTACCATTATGCCTAGCTTTTTTTTTTTTTTTTTTTGGGTAGAGATGGATTTTGCTATGGTGCCCAAGTTAATCTCAAACTCCTGGCTTTAAGCAATCCTCTCGCCTCAACCTCCCAAAGCACTGGGATCACAGGTGTGTGCAACCATGCCTGGCCCTCACTTTCATTTCTGAAGAACAATTTTGCCAAATGTATAATTCTTGGTTGATAATTTTTTTCTCTAAATATATCACTCTACTACCTCCATACTTTCTAATGAAAAATCAGTTGTTAATCTTATTGAGGCTCTTTTGTATGTGACAGGTCACTTTTTTACCGCTTTCAAAATTCTCTCTTTTCTTTGGCTTCCAACAATTTAGGTGTAGCTCTCTTTGAGCTTATCTGGCTTTGACTTTGTTGAGCTTCTTGGTGTATAAATTGTCTTTCAAAAAATTTGGAAAGTTTTCAGACATTATTTCTTCAATGACTATTTCTACCCCTTTCTCCCTCTTTCCTCCTTGAAGAACTCCCATAATGCTTATGTTGGCAGGTTTGATGGTATCTCATATGTCCTCGGGCTCTGCTCATTTTTCTTCATTCTTTTTGCTGTCTACCCCTCAGATTGGGTGATTTATACAGCCCTATAATAGAGTCTGTTGATTCTTTCTTCTCCCTGTTCAAATCTTCTATTGAACCCTTTAAGTAAATTGTTCACTTTTCCTTCTGTACGTTTCAGTTCCAGAATTTCTATTTGGTTCCATTTTATAATTTCTATATTTCTACTGATATTACCTACTTGGTCATACATTGTTCTCCTCATTTTCTTTCATTCTTTTATCCATGGTTTCCTTCAGCTTTTTCAGTATATTAAGACAGTTAATGTAAAGTCATTGTCTAGTAAGTCTCATCTCTAGGCTTCCTAATTAATTATTTCTGTCCACGTTTTTCCCTGTGAATGGGCTATACTTTCCTGTTGTTTTTGTTTGTTTGTTTGTTTGTTACAAGCTTTGTAATTTTTGTTAAGAATTGGGCATTCCAATAAAAATTTATAAAGCACTTTTACAACTCAAAAAAAGACAAACAATTGAGTTTAAAAATAGGCAAAGGTCCTTTTTCCAGAAATAGACAGTTTGTAAAAGTAGATATATATAGCCAACAAGCACATGAAAAAAATGTTCAAAATTATTGATTATCAAAGAAATACAAACAGAAACCACATTAGATACCACTTTACACCCACTAGAATATAAACATAAAACTTTAAATTAAAAAAAAAATAACAAGTGTTGGTGAAGATAAGGAGAAATACAAACTCTTATATGTTGTGATGGGAATGTAAAATCGTGTAACCACTATGAAAATGTTTGATGGCTCCTCAAAAAGTGAAATAGAGAATTAACATATGACCCAGCACTTCCACTCCTAGTTATATACCCAAAAGAATTTGAGCCAGATACTCAAGCAAATACTAGTTCATGAATGTTCACAGCATGATTCACAAATAACCAAAAGGTGGGAACAACCCAAGTATCCATCAACAAATGAATGTATAAATAAATTGTGATATATACATACAGAGGGATAGCATTTAGCCACAAAAAGGAATGAAGTACTGATACATGCTACCACTTGAATGAACTTTCAAAATATGATGTTAACTGAAAGAAGCAGACACAAAAGGTCACTTATCGTATGATTTGTTTTATGTTAAATATCCAGAATAGACAAATCCACAGAGACAGAAAATGAATTTGTGGTTGCCAAGGGATGAGGAGAAGAGAGAAAGGGGAATGATAATTTAATGAGTACAGGAGATTCTTCCAGGTGATAAAAAGTTTTGAAACTAGACAGGTGGTGGTTGCACAACACTGTAAATATACTAAATATCACTGAACTGTACATTTTTTAGTGGTTAATTGTATGTTGTGTGCTTTTACTTCAACCTCACTGCTTTATATCCTGAAAGAATTACTTCTTCTAAATTGCGCTTTGAGGTTATATGCTTGGTTTGAACTGATGGAGATTACAAGCAGCAGCTGTGTGAAAATTTTACTGTAGCTATTGTAGGGCTATTGTTGAAAGAATACTCTTCCTGGTCCCCCAGTGCCTCCCTCACAAGGACCCATAGGAGGAATTCCTCTTAGGCCTCAATTCCTAATAAGGCTCCTTGCTGAGTAGTATGTTTTTAAATCTCGACAACCCCGCATGGCTTTGTTTGCAATAGAGATGTCTGGGGGAAGCTGCTCCACTCACACCGCTTTCCACCAGTCTCCAGAGTGGGCAGAAAGTCCTTAGACCTGGCCCACAACAAAGCCATGCCTTAAAAGTATGGACATTTAATATGACTGGACAAGGCATATATAGTACAGCCAGCACATTAGGACTTACAAAGCCTGACTTTAAAAGAATGCACTGAATCTGATCATTTCCTTATCAAGCATTTGAACTAAGAGAAAAAGTCAGAAAAATTAAGCAAAACTAAGTCACACTGATGGCAGAAGACTGGAGTAAGGGTCCTCAAACTTTAAGAGCTAAAGCGTGCAAACACTATAAACCCAGAATCTAACTCTAGCTGCAGAGAGGCTCAGCCCCTTATACACCTGCTCTTAGGTCAATGTGAGGTTTCAACTTATGGCTCCTTTTATTTGATCCAGCAATTCTTATAAAGTTCAGATCCAAATGGATGTTCCACATTCAGAAACAGGGGAAGACCTGGTTAAAGAATTTCCTTGGGCTTTAGCTTATTATATTCTCTTATTTTCACCTTCAGAGTTTTAACTTTATTTTTTATCCTACATTTCTATTCACCACCTCAATCTTTCTGGAGAGGACAAAATGGAATATAAATAACAGAAAAATAAGAATGAGAGTCATATTACAAATCTGGAAGTAAGCAGCCTATCTACAGATATAACTGCAGCCAACTTCTGTGTAATGGTGAGATAGTCAACCATTAATATTTAAGATGCATTTTTAAATTTTCCTTATATAATATCAGCACATTTTTTAATCAACGATAGGAAATTATAACACATCAGAAATTTTCATTTAAAGTATCTACTGTCCTGTTCCTTTCTTTTTTTTTTTTTTTTTTTTTTTGAGTTGGAGTCTCACTCTGTCGCCCAGACTGGAATGCAGTGGCCGCTCCCAGCCACCGCAGCCTCGTCCTGCTGGGCTCTGGCGATCCTTCCGCCTCAGCCTTCCAAGTAGCTGGAATTACAGGCATGCGCTACCACACCCGACTGATTTTTTGATTTATTGTAGAGATGAGGTCTCGCTGCCCAGGCGGGTCTCGAACCCACGGGCTCAGGCAATCCACTCACCTCAGCCTCCCAAAGGCGCGGGATTACAGGCTGAGCCACCGAGCCCGGCTGTCCTGTTCCTTTCTTAAGCCAGGGGAAATTATTAATACTTGACAGGACTGGCCTTCTGATACAACTGGCCATTTTATCACCTACTTTTATCCTTGTAATAATAGTACAATTGTATTTGCGTGTTTCATTGCCAGCTTCAAATCCATTTTGAAAATAAGCAAAGTTAACTAGAGAATGAAAGTGAAAGGGCTTAACACAGATTTAATATACCCAGTGAGCAAACATTTTAACATTACCTAAATCTCATATTTTTGTGGCAATTCACTTAACTTACCCTCTAATCACTAGCCAAGGACAGAACCTGTTTCTTAGAAGCAGCTATTGACAATTGTTTTACAATCCCCCTCCCCAGCTTGTTTTGTGCTAATTAGCTTTTCTACTTCAAGTAATTTGCCTCTCCACCCATAGGACCCAAGTTAACCTAATCAGCCCTTTGCTACCTTCATGTCACAGACAGAACCCATCACCATGGCAGCAATCATGTAACCTACCCGCCCATCTATCTGCCTGCTGTCCATCACCTGCTGTCAGTATCTGCGCTTACCTGCCCCTCCATGATGACGTGGAGTGGACCGCCAACCAATCATCTTAATGACCTGCCCCCATTAAAGGAAATGATTTGGAGGACTCAACCTCCAGCGGCCAGGGGCCACTGCCTTACTAGACGCTGATGTGGTCATGCACTCTGCGCTATGGTGACACCATGTTTCCTGGCTTTGGCTGCCTCCCCTACCTGTGGGAGGTGAATCTCCTTTTTCTTCCTCTCTCTAATTTACTTTCTAAATAAACTATATTTTCTAATCTAACTTCTGTGCAATTATTTGCATCTTTCTCGCGGTGCAGGATCACATACCAGACACCCATACCCAGGCAGGCAGGCCTGACCTAACCTTCTGGAGCCCCACTGGGAGCGTGATCTAGCAGAATAACTCGATGGCCAGTCCTTCTTTATTTTTTCCCTTTCCACCTCCTTGGCCACAGAAGCCCACTGTACACCATTTTGATCAGTGGAAACAAGAATCTTCTCTAGTTGTAGCTTGGAAAATGTACAAGTGTGCTCATGTACAAAAAAGCACATACTTCTAAATAACACATAGGTCAAAGAAGACTGTCAAGAAAAATTTTTAAAGATTTTTGAACCAAATAAAAATTAAAATACAACGTGTCAAACTGTGTGGAATGCAGTAAAACTAGTGCTTAGAAGGAATTTTGTAGCATGAAATGCATATATTAAAAAAGAAATATCAAAAATCTAAGCTTCTACTTTAGGAAGCTATAAAAAAGAAGAGTAGATTAAATCCAAAGTAAGCTGAAGAGAAGAAATATTAAATATTATAGCAGAAATCAATGAAATTGAAAACAGAAAATTAACAGAAAAAATCAACTATAACAAAAGCTAGGTCTTTGAAAAGATCAGTAAAACTGATCATCTTTTAGCCAAGTTAACTAAGAATAAAAAGAAATACATTATTAATATTAGAAATGAGAGCTGGACCATAACTACTGATTCCTTGGACACTGAAAGGACAATAAAGGAATATCATGAACAACTCTATGCCCACAAACTTGATAACTTCTATGAAATGGACCTTGAAAGACACAATATACCAAAACACATACAAGCAAAATAGATTATCTGAGTAGGCCTATACATACTTAAGGAATTAAATCAATAATCATTAACCTTCCAAAATAGAAAACACCAGGCCCAGATAGGTTCACTGATGAATTTTACCAAACACTGAAGGAGAATATTATACCAATTCTCTACAATCTCCTCCTGAAATTGGGGCAGAGGAAATCCTTCCTAGCATGTTCTAGGAGGCCAATATTAACCTAATACCAAAACCAGACAAAGATATTATAAGAAAGGAAAACTATACACCAATATCTCTCATAAACACAGATTCAAAAATTCTCAATAAAACATTAGCAAATTGAATCTAACAATGTATAACAACAACCAAAAAAAAACACATATGGTTCAAAGATATGAGCATTAAGCTTGGACTGAGAAGGCCTGGGTTTAAGATTCTGTTCTTAGCCGGGCTTGGTGGTTCAGCCTATAATCCCGCGCCTTTGGGAGGCTGAGGTGAGTGGATTGCCTAAGCCCACGGGTTCGAGACCCGCCTGGGCAGCGAGACCTCATCTCTCTACAATAAATCAAAAAATCAGCTGGGCGTGGTAGAGCATGCCTGTAATTCCGGCTACTCGGAAGGCTGAGGCGGAAGGATCGCCAGAGCCCATCAGGCGAGGCTGCGGTGGCCGGGAGTGGCCATTGCACTCCAGTCTGGGTGACAGAGTGAGACTCCAACTCAAAAAAAAAAAAAAAAAAAAAAGATTCTGTTCTTTTGCATACTAGTCAATGGCTTGGACAAGTAAATGAACTTTTATCATAATTAACACTTACCTGCCTACTATATAGCATTAAAGAAATCAAATGAGGAAAAGAAAGTGCAAAAACACATCAAATCATATTGTTATTCCAATTTAGAAAGCACTAATTTAATGGACAGCAACAGTGATGTCCTAAGTGACCAGGCAGTCAAGAGCAGGAGTTACCAAAGTCAGAGCAATTGCATCTTGCATTGGCTTCATAGCCACACTAGTGCTAACGGCAACAGACTGCAGTCCAAAGCCCAAGTAACCACCTGCATGATGTGCAGGCAGTACCAGGACCTAACACAAACTCCCAAAAAGATGATTTAAAGATTCAGAAGCTGCAGACAATAGCAAGACACTACATCTTTGAGTACTACCTAAGTACTTGACAACACTGCCATCCTATGCTTTTGCAGAAAATGTATGTTTTCCCCTAAGTGTTCTGGCATACTGCTTTATCAGAACCTACTACGCAGCCACGAGTTTATTCAAAAAGGGGGGAAAATACGTACATTTTCTAAATTTCATTACCCACAGAATATCTCACAGTTAATGGTGATTAATCAGACTTTTTTCCCTGATGTAGAAAACCAGTCACAGAAATAGCCATATCAAAGATCAATTCAGCATCTGTTTCATCCTTTAAAAAAAAAACAATTGGCAGAATGCTGCTCAGATTTTCTGGTGTGTTTAAAGAAAGCCATTTTCAGAGGAAGGAGCTGTACTTTTATGTGAGAAAATGAAATCCATAATTTCTTTCCTAAATTTGTTTTCTAGCATAATTACATTATTTTATATATTTACACACATATATGAACGCAGGTGCACTTTATAAAGTATAAACACACAAATAAAAAATATAGGCTATTTGGAAGATACATATGAAAATAAAGTTGTAGAGATTTCCTGTGGTATTTCAGGAAAGCAAACATCATTTGGAAATGTTTCTGTACCTCTAAATAACCTAAGTATATTTACTTAAAATGTCAAATCTTCGGAACTTGTATCTGCTGAATAAAATGTAGGAAAATTGCCCCTCCATATATGACATGTTTATTCTATAAAATAACCTAAATTGGGGTGTTTATATTGCCCTTATTACTGCTGTTAACACCAAAATTCAAAGTCTGTATTTTGCTGCCCACGCCAAAACCAAATCCCATGGGGAGCTTCCTATATGCTCTTTAGTAAATCGGTATTTGCACAGTGAAACTTGAATTTTAAGGGATGCCACTTTAACCAACATAGCAGTATTTTTCAGTGCCTCGGCAATTTTTGTTAGCTAAAAATACTTTACACATAAAGGAATACACTGGTGTGTCCCTGGTGAGTAACATATTTGGAAAATATGTAATGTAACACCTCCAACAATTTCATTTATCTTTCTGACTAAAGGTATCTCAAAGAATTCATATTAAATTTTTCTTTCTAGAGATGTCTGAACATATTTACTTGAATGAGCTCAAAATATCTTTGGCTAAAAATATCTTTGGCTAGATTAAGGTCTTAACTCTAAGACCCCAATAAATACTATTAATAATACCTAAACTGGGTACGATGGCTTATGCCTATAATCCCAGCACTTTGGAAGGCCAAGGTGGGAGGATCCATTGAACCCAAGAGTTCAGACAAACTTGGGCAACACAGTGAGAACCCATCTCTACAAAAAAAAAGAAAAAGAAAAGATGGGCAGCAGCACATCAAAAGAGTTACCAGCACATCAAAACAACCTTTTAGAGGCCTAAAACAGAGGGGTTATAAAGTCCCTATGCTGCTACTGAAAACCTCTGTATGGTACCTTCCCTTCTCTGCCCAAATTTTAAAATTTTCCCATGTCCTTCTGGACATTTTCTATGCTGTCAATTACAAGTCATCAAAACAATTGCTAACAAAGGGCTGATAGTGGCCATAACATCCCTAAGCAAAGATTCCACCTGGCAATAATCAAAGCCCTATACACAGCAGCAGGGTTTGCTCTAATGACTTCCAATCATCAAAATGAAAGGTTTCCAAAAGAAAATGGGTAAAAAGTAAAATATTTGTGGAGAATGGAGGGGAACACAGAGATAAGTTCAACTGGCATGTACAAGGACTTTGCGGCCAGTCTGTAACTATGCTTACTTTATGGAGTCATATTTGAGAACCTCGTCAGGAATAACAAGGGCAAGAAAATTCAGAGATGGAGAACAACCAGAGTCTTTGGCTGGAGTGGCTCAGCTGACCAGGCTGGACTTGAACTAGGCAGAGCTAGCCTCATGTAAAAAAACAAGAGACAGAGAGGAGTTAAGACCACCAGTAGGGAAGCCACAGGATCCAGGCTTTTCTGCCCAGAGAAAGAAGCTTTCATTAATAAGAAAGCCACATATAATAGGCTCCAGGGCAAATATTTTTCCCCATTCTGTGGGCTGTCTCCCCACTTTCTTGATGGTTTCTTTTGCTTTGCAGAAGCTTGTCAGTTTGATGAGGTCCCACTTGTCTATCTTATCTCTTATGGTATGGGCACTTGGGGTCTTGATCAGGAATTGGTTGCCAGTTCCAATTTCCATAAAGGTGTCTCCTGCATTTCCTAAGATTCTTATAGTTTGAGGTTTTAAATTTAGGTCTTTGATCCATTTAGAGTTAATTTTTGTGGATGGTGATAGGTAGGGGTCCTATTTCAATCTTCTACATGTGATCAGTCAGTTTTCCCAGGACCATTTACTGAAGAGGTTCTCCTCTCCCCACTGTTTGTTGTTGGAGACTGTGTCAAAGATGAGTTGGTTGAGAAGTTGAGACTTTGCTTCTGGAATCTCTATCCTGTTCCATTGGTCCATATGCCTGTTCTTGTACCAGGCTGTTTTGATTATTGTAGCCTTAGAGTAAAGTTTGAATTCTGGAAATGTGATTCTTGCTGCTTTGTTTCTTTTGCTAAGGATAGTTTTCACTATTCGTGGCTGTTTATGTTTCCATATAAATTTCTGTATTGTCATTTCCAAGGCCTAACATCTAGGATCTACAAGGAACTCAAATGCGCCGAAAGGAAAAAAACAAACAATCCCATTACAAAGTGAGCAAAAGATATGAATAGATACTTCTCAAAAGAAGATATATGGACAGCCAACAGACACATGAAAAAGTGCTCAGCCTCACTCATCAGAGACATGCAAAAATCAAAACTACACTGAGATACCACCTAACTCCTGTAAGAGTGACAAACAAACAACAGATGATGGTGAGGATGCGGAAGAAAAAGGAATGCTTCTACACTGCTGGTGGGAATGCAAACTAATGCAACCTCTTTGGAAGACAGTGTGGTGATTTCTGAAAGAACTGGAAATTGGCCTTCTATATGACCCAGTAATCCCCCTATTGGGAATATACCCAGAGGAACTCAAGTCATTCTACCAAAAAGACACCTGTACACACATATTTGTTGCAGCTCTATTCACAATAGCAAAAACATGGAACCAACCATGCTGTCCATTGAAGCTACACTGGATTTAAAAATGTGGCACTTATACACAAGGGGAATATTATGCAGCCATAAAGAAGGACAAACATATGGACTTTGCAGCAACTTGGATGGATTTAGAGTCGATCATATTCAGTGATCTATCACAGAAACAAAGAACAGAGTACTATATGTCCTCACTCATAAAGTGGACCTTGAACAATGATGATAATACTGTAAGAAAGTGATTGGCAGTAGTGGGAAACTGCCAGGGGAAGGGGGGTGGGATTGGCAGTTGAGGGAAACTACCAGGGGAGGGAGGGCACACCTCATCAACAAGGGCACCTGCATAATGAACATTTGTATACCTAACCCTGAACTGTACCCCACATCTTTAAAACAAAGAAAAAAAAAGCAGGGGGGCGGCGGGGAGAATAGGCTCCAGGGTTCCCATGCTCCAGTTCTTAGAAAACAAGCAAGCAAAGGAAAAGAAGGTCCAGGCAGTCATGGTGGCTCATGTCTGTACTCCCAGCACTTTGGGAGGCCAAGGCGGGAGGACTGCTTGAGCCCAGGAGTTCAAGACCGGCCTGGACAATAAAGCAAGATCTCACCTCTAAAAAAAATTAAGTTTAGCCAGGCTCGGTAGCTCAGCCTGTAATCCCGCCCTTTGGGAGGCTAAGGTGAGTGAATTGCCTGAGCTCACGGGTTCAAAACCCACCTGGACAAATTGGCGAGACCTCATCTCTACAATAAATAAAAAAATTAGCCAGGTGTGGTAGCACGCACCTGTAGTTCCAGACACTTGGAAGGCTGAGGCAGAAGGATTGTCTGAGCCCAGCAGGTTGATGCTGGGGTGGCTGTGACTGTGCCAGCCTAGGCCACAGAGTGAGACTCCAACTCAAAAAATAATAAAAAAAGAAAAAAGAAAAGAAGGTCTGGGACTCAGGTATATAAGAAAGGTGAGTCAAGTCACGCTTGTAGTTTTTCCTTTGTCCTTAGCTTTCGCTTGCCTCTCACTCACCAATCACTCTAACCTCCCTGATTCCAATGTGGGCAACATAGTGAGACCCCATCTCTACAAAAAAAAAAAAAAATGGGCATGGTACATATATCTTGAGATTCCATGTGTATGTATTCTTGCCCACTTTGAATACATCTCTAAATGAGAACCAGGAAACATAATCATTTCTAGGCACTGCTTAATAACTTACGAAATCTGTTTTAACAAATTCATGCATTTGCCTTTTAGCATTTTACCTTAAATTCAAGTCTATAATGCTTCATCTTTTAATGAAAATACCAACAGTTCAAAGAACATGAGGGAGGAAGGAACATTGATAATGGAATCTCCTAGATGGAGAATCAGCTTTATTTCATTGTTAAGGATATCCAAGGAGTGGAGCCAGGGACAAACACAGCACAGCTACCCTTATCCAGAATGCCCCCTCCAATCCTGGAGATGCCAGGTAAAATATCTTTACAACTTGGTCTCTTCCAAGTCCTGTTTCCTACTGCATGTTTGTGCTGGTCGGTTCCCCTTCCCTAACAAGCAATAGACCCCAGAGGGAAAGAAGACTGTGGCATCATTTGTAGAGGTGGTCCCTGAATTCACAGGTATACCAAACATTACCTTAGCCCAGGGCTTCTCAACCTCTGCACTGCTGACATTGTTAAAGAAAAAGATTACTTTGACACTGTTAAAATAATAAGGTTTTAATCAGGACTACCGCAACAAGTATCTGTCACAACAGAGAGAGACCATCAGGGGTTCAATTCCAAATACAGCAAAGACAGTAGGAATGATAGCCAGTGAGGGTGTCACTCTGGAAAATTATTAAAAGAAGACTTCATGGGAGGGGAATTCTTGATAAACTGATGATCAGAATTTTTGCTGAAGGTAGGCCAGACATAAAGGGTAGGAGAGGAGGAATTTGATCAGACATTAAGGGTGATCAGTTATCAACACTGAGGGGAATCTCACTAAACTGACTTAGCAGCGTTCTTAAACTTGGGTGGGCAGGCTAAAGACATTCAAGGCCAAGTCAAGAAGAGGGCTCCGAGGAGCCTAACTCAAGTTTGGTCAAGGACAAAGTCTTTGTAAACATTCTGGATCAGATCATTCTTTGCTGTGGGGTCATTCTGTGCATTTTAAGATTTTGAGCTGCATCTCTAGACTCCACCTACTGACTGCCACTAGTGCACACATGTACCCTCTCCTACCCCAAGTGTGACAATGAATACATTGCCAAATATCCCGAGGCAAAATTGCTCTGATTGAGAACAACACAGTTTTAGATAAGGAGCTGTTAAAAGTAAATACATTAAGTTTTGCAAGTTCTCCATGTGCCAGTTCTTCTTTGTCTTTTTCTAATTACTTAAAAACAGTAAAACTATTCTTAGTTAGTAGGCCATAAAAACACAGGTGGCTGGCCAGATCTGGTCCACAGGCCACAGTTTGGGAAACTCTACTTTAGACCAAGAACCACTTTTAAAACAGATGTAGGTGGTATATAGATAACCTCATATTGAACTGAGTTTTTTTCTTTTTTTGAGTTGGAGTCTCACTCTGTTGCCCAGGCTGGAGTGCAGTGGCACACTCACAGCCACCCCAGAATCAACCTGGTGGGTTCCTGAGATCCGCCTCAGCCTTCCAGGTAGCCAGAACTACAGGAGCATGCTACCACATCCAGCTAATTTTTTTATTTATTGTAGAGATGAGGTCTTGCCAAGTTGCCTGGGCTGGTCTCGAACCCGCGGGCTCAGGCAATCCACTCACCTCAGCCTTCCAAAGTGCTGGGATTGCAGGCTGAGCCAGCAAGCCCAGTCTGAGTTTGAATTTACTTAAAACTATGAGTAGAATCTTAGTAACATTCTATCAATATTATTGCTGGAAGTGGTGGCTCACACCTGTAATTCCAGCACTTCGGGAGACCAAGGTAAGAGAATCACGAATTCAGGAGTTCGAGACCGGCCTGGGCAACATAGCAAGACCTCATCTCTACAAAAAACACAAAAATTAGCCAGGTGTGGTGGCACACACCTGTAGTCCCTGCTACTCAGGAGGCTAAGGTGGGAGGAGCCCTTGAGCACAGGACTTGGAGGCTGCAGTAAGCCAATCGTGCCACTGCACTCCAGCCTGGGCAACAGAGTGAGAACCTATCTCCAAAAAAAAATTATTTTCTAGGTTGAGGGATAACAGAATTAGAGGCAGAATCCTGGAGCATTCCACAGTGTGTTCTAACGTTAGAAAGGTATGCTGATTCTCAAACAGCCTAGGGAAATCTGCTCTAAAGTGTTTCCACAAACCTGCCCTTTTCTCCTATACATAATCCAAACCTTGCATTCCCATCCCTGGGTCCCAAAATTCCCAACCATATATTGTTGTTTTAGAGGCTGGTTTTTGTTGTTGTCATTTTTAACAGACACTAGTTTATATTTAACATGTTTTTCACAGTCTAGCTAACATTCTGGAAATACCTCTCTAAAATTAATCTATTCTGGCTACAGACACTGTGAATATGAAACAGGTAACTGGGACACCTTATCTTTCTTAAGGATCAGTTACATGAAAGTCCATCTGCACCATGCTCGTCTCAGCTTCTGCCCCTAAAAACAAACATGTACTCATATATCAGTAGGATTACCCTAGAAATTATGACATGCTAAAAATAACCATAGGACTACAGAGGGTAACCCACAGTCCAGCTACAGAAGATGAGAAATTAAGCTTTGTGGTGTTTTTGTTTTTAAGGCTGTAACAAATACCACCAAAAAAAATTACCCAGTAATTTTTGTGTATTTCAATTTACTAGATTCTGTTAGGCAAGATATAAATTACTAGGAAAAAGAGGGGGGAAAGAATCTCTAAACAAATGCAAAAAATATGCAAATGACAAATCCTATTGGATATATTGAACCATGCAAATCACAAATCCTATCAGATATATCTGCTTATATATAGGCTTATTCTTCTTTGATTAAAACATCAATATTAAAATTTCAGCTTTGATGTAAGGTTCCAAATAGCTAAGCAGTAGTTGACCATAAAAACAGTAGACACAGTATTTATTTATTAATTTTTTTTTTTGAGAAAGCAGGATTTATTGAAAGGACAGAAAAGCTCCCACAGTGGGAAGGGACTTGAAGGGGTCGCCCGTATTCTTTATTTATTTTTTTTTTTGAGTTGGAGTCTCACTCTGTTGCCCAGACTGGAGTGCAGTGGCCGCTCCCAGCCACCGCAGCCTCGACCTGCTGGGCTCCGGCGATCCTTCCGCCTCAGCCTTCCAAGTAGCTGGAACTACAGGCACGCGCTATCACACCCGGCTAATTTTTTTATTTATTGTGGAGATGAGGTCTCGCCAAGTTGCCCAGGCGGATCTCGAGCCCGCGGGCTCAGGCAATCCACTCACTTCAGCCTCCCAAGGCGCGGGATTACAGGCTGAGCCACCGAGCCTGGACTCATATTCTTTATTTTTAACAGAATTTACTTTTTTTTTTTTTTGAGTTGGAGTCTCACTCTGTCACCTAGGTTGGAGTGCAGTGGTACAAACACAACTTACCACATCCTTGACTTCCTGGACTCAGGCAGTCCTTCCACCTCAGCCTCCCAAGGAGCTGGGACTATAGGTGTACACCACCATGCTTAGCTAATTTTTTTTATTTTTTGTAGAGATGAGATCTTGCTATGTTGCCTAGGTGGTCTTGAACTCCTGGGCTCAAGCAATCCTCTCCCCTCAGCCTCCCAAAGTGCTAGGATTATAGGTGTGAGCCACCATGCCAGGCCAGAATTTACTTTTAAATCATAAAAACAACATATAATCATTGCAAAAAAAGAATATATGGTAAATATAAAAATCACTCACATTACCAACACAAGAAACAAATCATTTTATAGCTTTAATATCTTTCTTTCCAGTCTTTTTCCATACTTCCTAATAATTTCATCAATTTTAGAAAATTAAGAGTAGAATATATGTGCATGCATAAACACACACAAGATTGATTCGTGCTTCTTCCATTTAATATTATATCCTGAGCATTATTCCAAGTCATTAAATTCTCCTCCCAAATTCAATTTTAACAGTACCTCATTTCACCATATGGACACCCCATATATATTTAACCCATCTTGTACTGAACATTTAGGTTGCACCAATCTTTTACTATTAGAAATACTCTTTGGTGAACAATTTAATATACAAAATTTTGTTTGAATTTCTGGCTTTTTATGATGGATTTGTAGGGAAAAAGTGAACATAAGGAGATTGAAGATACAACTTGCTTATTTCTTGATATCTATTGCCAAATGTTCTAGCAATTTACACTTCACTAGCAGATTCTGGGGTACATCGCAATGAGACCTTAAGAAGGTATATTCATAAGTCAACAAATACAGATATTCTGAAAAAATAAGAAAGACCCATAGAAGTAATCATTACATTTTTATATGCCTATAATCAAATCCTCTGAATAGCCAATAGTTAACAATAGATTGTTAATTTTATATCAAGTGACTAGAGGGAGAAAAAGGGTAGTTTCTTTTCAATTCGATTAATGTATTTTAGAAAACAAAGGTGCTGGCACAGTGATCTGCAAATTATTCACTAAAGCTGTCTATAATCACTTAAGAAGAAATCATCCTAACTATGTTACCACTCAATATGTACTCTCTCCTTCTTTATTAACAGAACCTCAATTTTGCAACAAGCAGCCAAGAGTCAGGCAAAAAACTATTTCCTAGCCTCCCTTACAGCTACGGGTGATACTGTGACAACATCAGATCGAGGACTATAAGGGAAAATCACTTGGAAAACCTTTCAGGAAAACTCCTCAAAGAGGGCAGGGGTAGTAGTCAGACTGCTGGCAATCTCTCATTTGCTTTTTTGACCTTTCCCTTCTTTTCTAGAATGAGGACCTGCATGGCTAGTGTTTGGCAGCCATCTTCAGAGGTGGATACGAGGGCCAGGATCACATCTCAACATAGTGGAGCGGAAAGACAGAAATAACCTGGGTCCCTAATAATCAAGGAACCATTCTACTACACATGCACAACTTAGTTCCATACTTACTTTACACAAAAGAAAAATAATGCCCTAGTTTGTTTAAGCCATTGATTTTGTTAGTTACTTATGGGTGAACCTAACCCTAACTGATATACCACCAGCTAGTGTTGTTAATATTTTACAAAGGTGTAGGTAGCACATGGAATTGGCAGAAATCAGTTGGCTCATTTAAATACTCATTTACTCTTTCATATAATCAATACCTACCCACCTATCAAACACCAATGCTGAGTGACAGAAACACAAAAACAAATGAGATGCAGTCTACAGTCTAAAGAAGGAACTGTCCAGGCACAGTGGCTCACGCCTATAATCACAGTACTTTGGGAGGCCAAGGTAAGAGGACTGCTTGAGCTCATGGATTCGAGACCAGCCTGGTCAACTTGGTGAGACCTCATCTCTACAATAAATCAAAAAATAAGCCGGATGTGGTGGTGTGTGCCTATAGTCCCGCTACTTGGAAGGCTGAGGCAGAAGGATCACCTGAGCCCAGCAGGTGGAAGCTGCAGTGGCCATGAGTGTGCCACTGCACTTCAGCCTGGGGATAGAGTGAGACTCCAACTAAAAATAAAAATAAAAAATAAAGAAGAAGCTAGACAAACAAATAAAACAGGGTTCGATGAGTCATATGGTAGGGAAAGAATGCTACAGCGGAATATAAGACAAGCATTTACTCCAAACTATGGAAAGGTAAACAGAATCAGAGAAGAGCTTCCATGCAATATGAAACCTGAGACTTAAGACAAGTTAACCAGACAATGGAGCAGAAAGGGAGGAATAGACCAAGCAAAAGGAAAAGCAAAGGGCCAGAGTAAAGAGAAACATGACATACTGTAGGGAATAAAAACAGTTTACTGGCCCGGTGCACTGGCTCACATCTGTAATTCCAGCACTTTGAAAGGCCAAGGCAAGAGGATTGCCTGAGCCCAGGGATTCAAGACCACCTAGGCAACATAACAAGACCTCATCCCTACAATAAATCAAAAATATAGCTGAGGTTCCAGCTACTTGGAAGGCTGAGGCAGAAGAATCACCTGAGCCCAGCAGGTTGAGGCTGTCATGGCCATGAGTGTGCCACTATACTCCAGCCTGGGCGACAGAGTGAGACTCAGACTCAAAAAAAGAAAAAAAAAAGAAAAAGTTTAGAAAGTTTCAACATCAGAGGGATGGACAGAGGAGAAAAAGACTTCAAGACAAGAGAATAACTCATAAACAACAATTCTAACAAACATGCACCATAAAAACTATAGAAGAGAATGAACAACACTGAGATGCAAGAAACATACCATCATCCATAGGAAACATGCTTAGAGATTGGCAATAAAGGGTAGAGACAAAAAGTCATCTCAATAAAAAGTGGCATTCCCTAGAACCAATGTTTTAAAGTTTACTAATTGTATGAATTACCTAGAAGAACTGCATAATGAGATCTCCAAGTTCATAAGGGTCAGAAAGCCTTTTTTGTGAGTGAACTGCCTTACCAAGGGGGACAAGCCTCAGAAAAGTATCATACAGTGAAAAAATTATATTTTTGAAAGAAAGAAATCAGAACATAATTTGGCTTCAGTAAAAAATAATTCAAACTGCATTTTGCAAATAAATTTTTGGCCCCAAGCTTTCAGTTACTAAACTTAAAAAAAAAAAAAAAAAAAGAAGTCATTTTAAGTCACATCAATTTGGGACTTGAAGAAAATGGAGAGACATCCATCTAGTACAGATCATAGATATAAGAACTATTTTGGAAA
The DNA here is from genome assembly GCF_000164805.1 of Carlito syrichta. Lineage (NCBI taxonomy): Eukaryota > Metazoa > Chordata > Mammalia > Primates > Tarsiidae > Carlito > Carlito syrichta. The sequence continues at coordinate 87,010 of NW_007248649.1, read as the reverse complement.
GCCTGTTGAAATGTACATAAACTGGTCATCCAAGACCAACTGAATCAAAATCTTAAGATATAAGGTCAGGAAAAATTCACTGCTTCTTAAAAATTTTTAAACAAGCTCACCAGATGATTCATGTGCACACAAAGTTTGAGGTCCCCAATCTATTTTTGCAGGAGATAAAAGGCAAGAAAAAAAATGAAAGGCTTGAATAGTACATAGTTTATGAGCCTGTCTAGGACAGTTGTCAAAACTTTATCATGCATTGGAATCACCTAGGGAGATTCCTAAATACATATTTTTCAGCTCTGCCCTCAGAGTTTCTGGTTCAGCCCAATAATTTACATCTCTAACAAGTTACCAGGTGAGGCTGATGTCACTTACCTGGGGACCACACTTTGAGAACCTCTAGTCTGGATTAGAGTTGTTGGAGACTTTTCTCTGAGTGCATCAATTCAGTGTGACCTTGTACACTTAAAGACTGAAAAGGTGAAATGCCAAAATGGAATAATTTAATGAAATAATCTTAGCTAAAGAGCAGCCATTTTAACACTGCCTAGTTCTGTCAATTTTTTTTTTTTAGTTCACTTTAATTTACACTCTAATCACTAGCCAAGGACAGAACCAGTTTCTCAGAGGTAGCTATTGATAATTGTTTTACAACCATCTCTCCAACTTGTTTGTATTAATTAGCTTTTCTATTCCAAGTATTTGCTTTCAGCCATAAAAAACTAAGCTAACCTAATCTACTGTAATCAGTCCTTCTTGACAGACTTTATCACCATGACAACAGTTACATAACTGGCTCACTCATCTGCCTACCATCCATAAGCTGACATCAGTACCTATGCTTACCTGTCCCTTTATGATGATATAAAACAGACCACCAGCCAATCACCTTAATGATTGCCCCCATCAAAGAGAAGGTTTAAAAGCATTCAGACTCTAGCAGCAGCCGCTATGCTTCTCTTTAAGCTTTGACTCCCTCCCCTACCTTGGGGAGGTGAATTCTTTCTCCCTCTTTCTCTCTAATCTACTTAATAAACTATATTTTCCAACATAATTACTGTGCAATTATTTGCATCTTACCTGCGGCACTGGCTCAGCAAACCGGCCCACTGACCTAACAATTCTCCCAGACCTAATAAAGACAAAGCAGTGTATCTCACAAATGATGTTTAAAAATGAAATAGGGCCAGGCTCTGTGGTTCAGCCTGCAATCCCAGCACTTTGGGAGGCCAAGGCGAGTGGATTGCATGAGCTCATGGAATCGAGACCATCCTGGGCAACTTGGTGAGACCTCATCTCTACAATAAAAAAATAAAAAATTAGCTGGGCTTGTAGCATGTGCCTGTAGTTCCCATTACTTGGAAGGCTGAGGTGGAAGGATCACTGGAGCCCAGCATGTTGATGGTGGGGTGGCCATGAGTGCACCACTGCACTCCAGCCTGGGCAACAGAGTGAGACTCCAACTCAAAAAAAAAAGAAAGAAATGGAGCCTATGACCAAACATAAATTATATATATTTATTCTAAGCCATTCTGGTCAATTAAAACAGATATAAAAGGCCAGAGAAGATCCAAACTAAGCTAAAATGAAATTATGAGAGTCATGGAACATGTGAAGAGACCAAAATGGCAAAATAAATAAAAAGACTAAACTCACAAACAATAGAGATAGACTGTAATTTCAAAAGCTATAAAATTGTGAAAAAATTTGCAAAATGAACACATTTCAGATTTATAACATTATGGGGGGATCCCCTAAAAAATTAAATTTATTTATAAAAATTGTGTATTTAATCTTGCATGTTTAAACTTTAGTCACCAAAGGACTCTCCATTTGATGCAATATATACACTTATCAAGACGCTGTTTCCATTGCTCAAAAACAGTTTCTGAACTCGTCAATTTTGTTGTCTTTTAGTGCTTCTGCCATTTTTTTGTTTCACCTCTTCCCCATCGGCAAAACACTTCCCTTTGAGGATTTTTTCATCTGGGGGAACAAAAAAATCACTGGGGTGAGATCAGGGGCATAGGGAGGGTGGAGCTCAGGGGTCATGCCGTTTTTGGTCAAAATCTACTGAACACAGCACAGTTTGGACAGGTACATTGTCATCATGGAAGAACCAGTCACCAGTTTGCCACAACTTGAGATGCTTCTTCTGCAAATCATTATGCAACCTTCTCAAAACTGCCAGATAAAAACATTGCTTGACCATTTGATCTGGAGGAGCAAATTCTGACTGTACTACAAGGGGCCTGCCCTCCAGAAGATAACTCCAGTTTTGGGGGGCCCCCCTTGTATGTAGCTGGTTTGATTATTTGACCATAACACGTCATTTTTAAGACATCTTTTGTGTCATCTACTCAGAAAACCTAGTCCGTAGTCTTGAGGTTAAATTTTTATTCAAAACCACTTCTGAAAATGGCTTCCCCCTGGATCTGCACAGTCAGAGAGGCCAGAGAAACATTCCTCACACAGCCCCCAATTCCGCATGACTGAGGCATTCCTAGCATCACATTAGAAAGGGCAGCATTCTAACGCTGTCCTAACTGCTAGTCTTTCCTCACAGAGATGGCTCTTAACCCAGAAACAGTATATTCAAATATACAATTCTCTCCACAGCTCAGAATGTCTGTAATGCCTCCACCTGCTATTTGTCTCACTGTTTTTGAGAACATGTTTAACATTCATAACAGGAGAATTCTACTGACAGCATCTCCTCAGGACTATCGTGTACATTTTATATCGTACTGTCTTCAACCCTTTAGCATCCATTTTCAGACTCATTTTTCACTGTGGTTCTTGCTATGCTGCCTTTAGTATCTGCTGTCACTTCCTCCAAAGAAAGTGGATCTAATCTAAGTGCTAGATTGCTTCATTATCCAAGTGAGTCCTACAAGTCACCTATGCTGCTCCCATTACCTTCCTAGCATCATTGCCCAGGCCTTCCCCTTCATTAAATATATTTGCTTTTGAATTCTCCACATCCCACTCCCAACACCATCCTGCATATCCCAAAATAACCTCTCATCTAAGGGCACAATATTTGGTTTCTGACCTTTTCAAATGAGTGTAAGTATCATTGTATCAACATGTATACTACTTTCTTTTCTTTTCTTTTCTTTTTTGAAAGCAGGATTTATTGAGAGGACAGAAAAGCTCCCATAGTGGGAGGAGATCCGAAGGGGTTGTCTAACATACATACAACTTTCAACTTTCTAGAACTAAGAGGCAAGAACAGGTTTTAAACAACTTCTGCAATATGGCCACTTTCGGTTCAAAGCAGTTATAGATTTTTCCAGAATACACTAGTGGCTATTCTTTATCACAAGAATGTTGATTCAGCTTAAGGCCTTGAAATGAATGCTCTCTAAAACATCAGAGGACCTCTTCTTGGTCAGAGCCAACTGGGAAAAGCACTGTAACAGGGGACATACACACATCCCTACCTTCAGACCAAAACTCAGAATTTATCAGAATCAAGTGCGAAACTTAAGAAGTCATTATTCAACAAATGACTAACACTAAAACTTCAACACAAGCTCTATGCCTAGTTACAGTTATTAAATCTTGTGTAAGATGAGCTTCAAATGTATGTAATACCATTTTGTTTCTGAAACAGGACTTTGTGGGAATTCCTAAATAGACACAACAGAGCTTTGTATTTCTGTTTTTCTTTTCCTTAACCTAAACTGTCTCTAAAAGTATGTGCTAGGAAGGATGGGGAATAGAAGGGATACTAGAGATTTGTTAAAGGATACAAAATTACAGCTAGTTAGGAGAAATACATTCTAGTATTGTATAGCACTGTAGGATGACTATAGTTAACAATAATATAGTTTCAACAGCTAGAAGGATATTGAATGTTCCCAACACAAAGAAATAAGATGTTTGAGATAATGAATACGCTAATTACCCTAATCTGACCACTGTACACTATATGTATCAAAACACCATTATGTACTCTATAAATATGTATAACTAGTCAATTAAAATAAAATAATTTTAATGTTTTTTAAAAGTATAGACCTCTCTTTAACAAATAGAGTTAGCCAAGCTCGGTGGCTCAGCCTGTAATCCCATGCTTTGGGAGGCTGAGGTGAGTGGATTGCCTGAACTAGCGGGTTCAAGACTCGCCTGGGCAACTTGGTGAGACCTCATCTCTACAATACATCAAAAAATTAGCCGGGCGTGGTAGCACGCGCCTGTAGTTCCAGCTACTTGGATCGCTGGAGCCCAGCAAGTCAAGGCTGCGGTGGCCGGGAGCGGGCACCGCACTCCAATCTAAGCAACGGAGTGAGACTCCAACTCGAAAAAAAAACAGCATTGAGAAAACTGTATATCCACATGCAAAAGAATGAAGTGAACCCTTTACCTTACAACATATACAAAAAATTAACTCAAAATGGATCAAAGATCTAACCATGAGAACTAAAACCATAGAGCTCTTAGAAGAAAAAGACACAAAGGAAAAGCTCCAAGACATTAGATTTGGTAATGATTTCTTGGATATGACACCAAAAGTACAGATAACAAAAGAATATATAAATTGGACTACATCAACATTTAAAACTTCTGTGCATCACAGGACACTTATCAACAGATTGAAATGGTAACCCATGAAATGAGAGAACATATTTGCAAATCATATGTATGATAAGAGGCAATATCCAGATAAACAAATAGCCCAACAACAACAACAACAAAAATACCCAGTTAAAAACTGGTAAAGGACTTGAACAGACATTTCTCCATAGAAGACAGACAAATGGCCAACAAGTATATGAAAAGATGTTCAACATCACTGATCGCTAGGGAAATGCAAATCAAAACCACAATGAGATACCACCTCATACCTGTCAGGACAGCTACTATCCAAAAAAATACAGAATAGGAAGTGTTGGTAAAGATGTGGAGAAAGTGGAAGTCTCTTGTGCTCTCTTGGTGGGAATGCAAAACGGTGCAGCCATTATGGAAAATGGCATAGTGATTCCTCAAAAAATTAGACACAGAATTACCATGTAAGTCAACAATTCTAGATATATATTCAAAAGAAGTGAAAGCAGGGACCCAAACAGATGTTTGTACACCCATATTCATAGTAGCCAAAAGGTGAAAGCAACTCAAATGTCCCTGGACAAACGAATAGATAAACAAAATGGTATATATTTACAATGAAATATTATTTAGCCTCAAAAAAGGAAGGAAATTCTGATACATGATATAATATTCGTGCACCTTGAAGACATATGCTACATAAAATAGGCCAGTCACAAAAAGACAAATACTATGAGGTATCTAGAGTAGTTAAACTCATAGAGACATAAAGCAGAATGGTGGTTGCTGGGGGAGGGGGAGTTTAATGGTATAGAGTTCCAGTTTTGCAAGATGGGAAGAGTTCTGGAGATGGACGGTGGGGATGGTTGCCCAACAGTGTGAATTTACATAGTCCCACTTCACTATACTCTTGAAAGTGGTTAAGATATAACAACAAAAAGGGAGCTGGTGGCTCAGTCTGTAATCCCGCGCCTTTGGGAGGCTGAGGTGAGTGGATTGCCTGAGCCCGTGAGTTCAAGACCCGCCTGGGCAGCGAGACCTCATCTCTACAATAAATCAAAAAATCAGCCGGGCGTGGTTGTGCCTGTAATTCCGGCTACTGGGAAGGCTGAGGCAGAAGGATTGCCGGAGCCCAGCAGGCCGAGGCTGCGGTGGCCGGGAGCAGCCACTGCACTCCAGTCTAGGTGACAGAGTGAGACTCCAACTCAAAAAAAACAAAAACAAAAAACAACCAAAAGAGTACCTGATCTCAAACCAGGCAAAGTGGGGACTAAAGGGAGGTCCCAACCTCACCTCTACGATGTCCACTTATATACCTAATCCTGAATTGTACCCCACATCTTTAAAATAAAATATTTTTTAAAAAAGGAAGTGGTGCCAGGCTCGGTGGCTCAGCCTGTAATCCCAGCACTTTGGGAGGCTGAGGTGAGTGGACTGCCTGAGCCCCCAGGTTCGAGACCTGCCTGGGCAACTTGGCAAGATCTCATCTCTACAGTAAATCAAAAATTAGCTGGGCATGGTAGTGCACACCTGTAATTCCAGCTACCTGGAAGGCTGAGGTGGAAGGATGACCAGAGCCCAGCAGGTTGAGGCTACGGTGGCCAGAAGCATGCTACTGCACCCCAGTCTGGGCAACAGAGTAAGACTCCAACTCAAAAAATTTAAAATTTTAAATTTTAAAAATTTTTAAAAAAGAAAGTGGTTAAGATGATAAATTTTATGTTATGTATATTGTACCACAATTTTCTTAAAAGTATAAACTTAATGGCATATTTCTTTTTTTTTTTCTTTTTGAGTTGGAGTCTCACTCTGTCGCCCAGACTGAAGTGCAGTGGCCGCTCCCGGCCACCGCAGCCTCGACCTGCTGGGCTCCGGCGATCCTTCCGAGTAGCTGGAACTACAGGCGTGCTCTACCACACCCGGCTAATTTTTGATTTATTGTAGAGATGAGGTCTCGCCAAGTTGCCCAGGCGGGTCTCAAACCTGCGGGCTCAGGCAATCCACTCACCTCAGCCTCCCAAAGGCGCGGGATTACAGGCTGAGCCACCGAGCCTGGCTTAATGGCATATTTCATACAAGTAAATTAAATATTTCAATAAAGAAACAAGCATCTTTGGTGAGATCTCGTCTCTACAATATATCACACACAAAAAAAAAAAATCAGCCAGGCATGGCAGCACGCACCTGTAGTTGCGGGTACTTGGAAAGCTGAGGCGGAAGGATTGCCTGAGCCCAGCAAGTCAACGCTGGGGTGGCCGTGAGTGTGCCACTGTACTTCAGCCTAGGCAATGGAGTGAGACTCCAACTCAAAAAAAAGAAGCAACTGAAGTTCATCGTCTTAAGTTATAAATCTATGTTCACATTTATTTTCCTAAAGTACATTATTTCTCAATATTAACATGTAAAAAATGCTATAAAATTGCATATATATTTAAAGTAAAGATATAATTTGCTTGTAGAATTGAAAATATCTTTAAAAACTACCCTATAAACACAAAGTTTGTATTCTGTAAAATTAACAAATTTGTAGAAATGATTACCAAAAAAAATACAAGGAATTACAAGAATGTTATGAAAATCGCTTCATATCAAAAGCTACTGCTTCATTTCATGTTAATACTCCCTTTTGTCTGGAGAATTCAAAGAGTGCACAAAATCTCCAAGCACTAGAAAGCATTTTGTCTGTTTGAACCATAAATTGCAGGGCAAAACTTTCATCACAATGTTAACTGAAAAATGCTAGAATGGATGTTAAATGTAGCGTGGCATAGACCCCAGAGGCCTCCAACTGCTACCTATTTCTCTTTACCCTCGACTTGATTAATATACCTGAGGTACAACTTATTAGCATATTTGAAAAGCAGATATTTAATAAAATTTATTACTTGGGATCTAAGTGTCAAAAGTAGATTTATCCATCTGTATCCAAGAAAAAATAAAAATCCATTTCAAATTTAGACATAAAGTTCAAAGTACAGTTTTATTCAATTACATTTTAATTAGATCTAACCATAAGCTAAACTATAACCCTGTATCAAAACAGCATGCCAAAAATACTGGCTTTGTTTTATTCAAACCACTAAATTAAAAAACACAAACATCAGGTAGGAGTCTGATTTTACTGCATCAGGGTCGCAATCTTTGGCGACATTCACTTGTGAAATGCAGATTCCCAAGCCCTGCCCCCTAACATTCTGATTCTGATTCCGAAACTCTAGTTTGGGGCCTAGTAATATGAAATTTTTAGTGTGTATTTTTAACAATGCAAAACATACCCCCAGGGGATAATTTATAAGAGGTATGTTTTATAAAGCTTTAAAGGTATCCCTTATAAGAAAGTTTAGATCTCATCTTATTTAACTTGATTAATACAGGAGCCCTTCTGCAATACTGATAGATTGATTAATTTAATTGATTGATTGTAATAAAAAAGAATACCAACATTTATAGTCAAATAATAATATATGCCTCTGTGTAAACTACAAAGCCTGATCAGTTTTTTTTAACAACACTACCATTGTTTGAAACTCAGAGTCACATCTTCTCAGAATTAATTTTCAATACAGTGTATGAACCTTCAAAGACACACACATTATAAAAGGAAAAATGGGTTTCCTTATGTTATTGCTGCTTCTTGTTTTTGATCAAAATTAGAGCACCCCAGAATCATCACTCAAGCTCTAAATGAGATTAGCCTTTTTCCTATATACACCCTTACAGGGCTGGGATTTACTGCCACAGAAAACAGGATGCTTAAAAGAATGTTACTGGAGGGTCACAATGCAGTTCCCAAAGAAAGATTTTTAAAATGCTTTGAGTAGAGAATTGAGCATAGCTTCTCAAAAAGACTGTTTTAAACAAGATAACATTCACCTGGACATGTAAGTTCAAGTGGACTTGTTTTAAAAAAAAAAAAGTGTAATATATGATTGAACATCACTGAATACATATCAATAGGAAGAGAAGGCATTACCTGAGATTGCTCTCTTCAACAGCCTACTGCTGGGGTGAATTTGCTCACTGCACTCTTCAGAGGAACGTAAAAGATTCCTCTAACACTTGGCTCTGCTGGAAACCCCGGAAGACTTTCAAAATCTATAGAAAGAAATGAAAATATCCCACCATCATTACTAAACTGTAAAATCCAATCTTTAAGTTTCTCTGTTTTTTCCTCCCATTTGCCCCTACTTTTTGCACAATAGTGGGCTCTCCTCAGATTGCATGTCTTCATCATACAATATAAGTAAATAAGCAAAAAGCAAATCTTTATTTAGAAATCTGAATGCTAGCCAAAAATGAAAAACTCCAGCTGGTTAACAGAAAAGAGAGAAGGATTTTTCCTTCTTCTGAAAGATGTTAAGTATTTATATGCTTCTTTTATTAAAGAAAAAATATGAAACTAAATAAATCCACATCCACGGATCAACAGCATTATTATAAGATAATAATGATAATATGATATAAAATAGCAAAGAAAGGACCACCAATAACTTTTATAAACAGCTTTCAAATATATACAATACTGCCAAATACTCCTTGGTACCTCTCACCTATCTAAATACTGAAGTTGAAAGTGCAGTTTTTTGCCATCCCATGGGCAAAGACTACTCTGGTCTTAGACATGAATCTCCTATCTGCAGGTCTCAATGGTAAGGTAAATTTCACAACACAAATGCATGGCTTAATCCCTACTGTACCACCACAAAACCATAAGCTTGAAGAAAAGCAGGCTGGGAAATTATCCCACCTAAGAGAAATACAGAGAACAAAAGCTAGAGGAAGACAAGATAGCAATGGGAATATACTAGAAAGACTAACCCTTAGTAGTACAAAAGACAGAAGCTAATGTAAATGTTAAACAAAACTACAAGAAGTCATTATTCAAAATCACAATAGGTGGAAGCCAAAGAAAATTTCCAAGAAGGTACATTTTTTAAGATAACAATAAGTATTATATTTAAATTTAAAACATGAAAACTATTTAAATGCCAATAACTGAAGAGGCCAAGTAGATTTTCCATAACAATATAATTTACTTAATAAAAATTCAGCCATTGAAAACTTTAATTCCACAAAATATGTGTATATATAACATTTCAAAACATCAAGTTGTACATGAGAAAACATGTAATATCATCGTTAATTTTTTAAAATAATTTTAAAATATAATTAAATAAAAAAACATTTTGGTCAGTCATGGTGGCTCAGTCTGTAATCCCAGCACTTTGGGAGGCTGAGGCAAGAGGATAGCTTCAGTCCGGGGGTTCAAGACCAACCTGGGCAACTTGGTGAGACCTCATATCTACAATAAATCACACAAAAAAACTAGCATCTGCAGTTCCAGTTACTTGAAAGCTGAGGCAGAAGGATCGCCTAAGCCCAACAGGTTGAGGCTGCAGTGGCCATGAGCATGCCACTGCACTCCAGCCTGGGTAACAAGAGTGAGACTACAACTCAAAAAAAAAAATTGAGTGTATGATAAAAAAAGGAAAATGTAGTGTATAATATAAATAAGAAAGAAAAAATAAGGTACAATGTTATGATACATATGATCACAACTAACTATGCAAAACCAAAAAACAAGATGTAATTTATTCTGATATAGTTATAAATATTAGGTTAAATAGTTTCCCATCTTTAGATGGTTATAGTGAGCAATTAAAATCAAAGTCTTGTGCAATAATTATGTCTTTTCAAAATTTCTATACAGAAAGGATTTCTCAAGACCCAAAGTGTGAGCCACTCTGATAGAATAATTTTTCTGCAATAGTCTAATATAACAGCAGATGGCCTTAGAAGTCTCTACAAGAGAGGTTTTGTGTGTGTGTGTGTGTGTGTGTGTGTGTGTGTGTGTAACCTACAAATGTCTTTATGAACTTTGAACATAATACTTTTTCTTATAACTTTTTTTGTTAAAGAAAAGAATATGAGCCGGGCTTGGTGGCTCAGCCTGTAATCCCGCACCTTGGGAGGCTGAGGTGAGTGGATTGCCTGAGCGCGCGGGTTCGAGACC
>NW_007248649.1:51929-76174 GCF_000164805.1 Carlito syrichta | reverse complement strand
CACTCCAGTCTGGGCGACAGAGTGAGACTCCAACTCAAAAAAAAAAAAAGAAAAGAATATGAAGAGGAGGTTATAGGTGACCTAAATCTTCAAAACTGGGCACAGTGGGCTGGGCACAGTGGCTCACACCTGTAATCCCAGCACTGAGGCAGAAGAATTGCTTGAACTAGTCTGGGCAACATAGTGAGACCCTGTCTCTACAAAAGAAAATAAATAAATTTAGCCAGGTGTGCTGGCATGAGCCTGAAGTCCCAGCTACTTGGGAGGTTGCAGAGGGGGATCACCTGAGCCCAGAAGTTGGAGGCTGCAGTAAGCTATGATTGCACCACTGCACTCTAGCCTGAGCAACAGAGAAGACCTTGTCTCCAATTGAAAAAAAAAAAAAAAACCAAAAAAACTGGACACAGTAGTAGCAGTAATCAGGCATGGAAAGAATGGAATATGAAAAGATAACATTTTGCATGCAAATAAACAAATTCTTCATACTCACATTTTCTCAATACCCTCAAATCAGCCTTCTTCACTCTAATCAATTAATCATTTATTAAGCACTTAGGAACTAGCAGTATCACCTCATAATCAAATCGCTGGGCATTTAATCGCAAGTGGTTTTACAAGTAACACAATCCTACTTTTTCCATAACCCCAGATGAACAGTTTTATCATCACGTACTGGAGAGATACAGGCTTTTTTGCTCCCTCTTAAGAATTACAGATTGCTTCCAGATGCTTTTTCGGTGATTTCACGCCTTTCCTCATTTTGCGATTCGTGAATTATGAAAGGGCATCCCTAATTCATGAGAAACACTTCTCCCATCTCAGTGTCCATTATCATATATCCTCCCCTTACAATCTACAATTTTAGGCACTCATACACATATGCTTTGACTTAGGTAATAAGGCATCGCTGGGTATCACTTATGGGTTGTACTAAGAACCACTCTTATATTTTACCATCATGATTCCGCCAGCAGCAAGGCTTCATGACATCAAAAGGAAGCCGAGTCCTTTGACAGTAATGCACACAAAATGACATCGAAAGCAAGGTTAAATGGAATTCAAGCAAATTGAAAGAACTCTTAAAATTCACTGGGTCTTGATAATTCTCTTGGTTGTCATCTCATTTAAAAACAAAGTATCTCCCGCTAATAGTATAACAATGCAGTCACACTCAAATTTCTCCCCAGGCAAATGCTTTCCTTCTAACAAAACATTCTACCTCCAAATAATAAAATCAAATTCAGGCTCACAGTCTTTCTGTGTAACAGCTATGTCACATCCCTAATTTCAACAGAGAAACAAAATTTAAAGCTCACTTCCAGATGGCATAAATTCAGTGAATTTAGACCTCTGCGGTGCCAAGTTCAGAAATATGCTAATTGGCAGGGTACTCAAAAGCACAGCAAAACCACCACATGAATGCTTGTTGTGGGGGGCAGACAATTAACATCTAAATCAAGGATTTCTTCATCCATCAGAGAAACAAATACAGGGGGCATTTATATAGGAGGTGTGGATTATCCATAGCAATATATTAATTGGCTGGTGATATAATCAAGTATTTTCCTGGAGGGTAATTAACAAATCAACCAATGAAGAGAGACATCTCCAAGAAGTTCACAAGTTTTCAAATACATAAAACTAACTATGAGCTAATTATTGACGAATTTCATTCTCCAAAAGGTCTGAATTGGAACAGGTAATACATTATATTCACATGTGGAAACTCACATACTAGAACAAAATATTCTACTCTGGTCCACAACCTTCACTGGTTCCATTACGCACACTAATAGTAACAGAAAAGTCTTAAATGTATGGACCCATAGTGATCACTTAAATCCAATCACTGAATTTTGCAGATGATAAAACTGAGGCAGGATGCGTGAACTGTTCAAAACTAAGTAGCTAGTAAAAGATGAAGACAGATTGAAGTCATATCATCTAACTCCCACAGTAATGCTGTATTCTCCACATGAAGCTCACACACAGCTCCTCAAAAATTTACCCATCAAGCTGATTTGGGGAAAATATCAAATGACACTTCAATCTTCAACTTCCATTCAATCAATCCCTGAGATTTCACATTAATTATATAGAATTCTCTTTTTACCCAAGAAACTCAGTGTCACTGGGTTATTTTGGAAGGGTCTCAACCACAAATTGGTGAGTTGGAGCATATCACAGGGGAGGGAAAGCAGACAGAAACCAGTAGGCACCTTAGAAATGCCACAAAAGGCCAGCTCGGTGGCTCAGCCTGTAATCCTAGTGCTTTGGGAGGCCGAGGTGAGTGGATTGCCTGAGTCCGCGGGTTCGAGACCCGCCTGGGCAACTTGGCGAGACCTCATCTCTACAATAAATCAAAAAAAATTAGCCGCGCGTGGTAGCACACGCCTGTAGTTTCGGCTACTCGGAAGGCTGAGGCGGAAGGATCGTCGGAGCCCAGCAGGTCGAGGCTGCAGTGGCCGGGAGCAGCCACTGCACTCCAGACTGGGTCACAGAGTGAGAATCCAACTTAAAAAAAAAGTATATATATATATAATGAAGGTGAACAAAACCAAATTCAAGTATTAAAGTGATGTTTTCCAATGTGACAACTACTTATAAGGCATTTCCATAAAAAACAAAAATAGTCATTGTTTAAGGTTCTATGATAAAACACATTTGGAAAATCCTTTATTTATTTTTTTTTTTTTTTTGAGTTGGAGTCACTCTGTCGCCCAGACTGGAGTGCAGTGGCCCTCCCAGCCACTGCAGCCTCGACCTCCTGGGCTCCGGCGATCCTTCCGCCTCAGCCTTCCAAGTAGCTGGAACTACAGGCGCGCGCTACCACGCCTGGCTAGTTTTTGACTTATTGTACAGATGAGGTCTCGCCAAGTTGCCCAGGCGGGTCTCGAACCCTTGGGCTCAGGCAATCCACTCACCTCAGCCTCCCAAGGCACGGGATTACAAACTGAGCCACCGAGCCCGGCTGGAAAATCTTTTATTTTAAATATCCCTCTTGAATATTCACAGAGCACGAGTGTATGAAGGTTCTAAGAAGACCACACAAAAGCAGCTTACTTGTACTTTTGTTTAGCCCTATAAGTCCTGATATTATTTGACATCTTTGGTTTGCAGAGCTTGTACTGATATCCTCCAAGAAACATACTTCAGAATGTACATACAGCATTCTTGGTAATGACGCCCATTAAGGTATGACACCCATGAAGCAGTCTTTATCATGAGATGGTCTTTCTCTTCCAGGCTCAACTGTTAAAAATCAACTCAACAGGCAAAGGAACCTGTTTTTACAATAAAAATAACAACCACTACTAGGATGCAGTAAGTGCTAACTCCAAGGCATGAGCTATGTGCAAATTTTTTATGAGAAGAAGCTGGGCATGTCTTTAGCCTCCAAATTATCTTCCCCTAGCATCTGTAGCTATTCATGCATAAACAGAATCTCTTGCATGTATCTTTTTTTACACAAATAAACATATTATATATGTGGTTCTGTACCTCTGTATTTGTCTCCAAACAACACATATTAGTGATGTTTCCAAAATGGCATATAAAGAGATTCATTGTTATTTTTTATGACCCAACCTTGTCTACTGTACAGCTGTAACATAATGTGCTTATTCAGGGTTTGTTTGTTTGTTTTTGTATCCCATTATGAACATTTAGGATGTTCCCAATGTTTAGCCATGAAAAACACTGTTCCAATGAGTATCTTTGAACATAACTCATTTTCTCATGAATGTGGAATGTGTGTGTGTGTGTGTGTGTGTGTGTGTGTGTGTGTGTGTATATATATATATGTATATATATATTATATGCAGGATACATAGTCTATATGAATGTATGTATATCTCGGACTGTGTTTTGTATCTAAGATAAATTTATAACCAAAGTTCCTAGTCAAAGGAATATGAGATTTTTCATATTATGGATTTTGCCAAATTGCCCACTAAACAGACTAATGCTTCATACGCTCTGCAGAGAAAGTTATCATCTTTGTCCATCTAACTGTGAAAAATGATACCTCAGGGGAGTTGCAATGTGCATACCTCTTATAAACAAGTGAAGTTAAGCATCTTTCCATATTTAAACATATTTTAAACAAGCCACTGCTAGTTCCCTTCCTAGAGAGTGTTTGTATCCTTTGTCCATTTTTTCTACTGGGTTGTTGGACATTTTCTTATGGATCTGTAGGAACTCTTTATTAGGAAAATTAGTTCCTTTGTCAATGGAGAAGCAAATACTTTCCCCAACTTTCTTGTTCTTTGTTTTATGCAAAATTTTTTTAGGGGTTTTTTTTTTTTTTTTGGTAATCAAATTTATCAATCTCTTCTTTTATGGCTTCTCAGTGTTCTGTCTTACTTAGAAAGATCATATGTGCTCCAAGATTATAATTTTCCCATTTAAAAAAATAAACCTAGTTTATTGAATATATTATTGAAAAATAAACTTAGCTTATTTTTTAGAATTCTGTTTAATATAACTTGATTTTGGCTTAACATTTGAGGAACTGCTACAAAGAGCACTTTTTCCCCAAGATGGCCACCTGGTTGAACTGAGCATTTTTCCCTAATTTGAAATACCACCTTTAATTACATGCCAAATATGCTATGTGGAAAAACCAAGGTTTCAATTATTATGACTTTACCGAGCTAGATTTTATTCTCTTTTTCAGAATTGTCTTAGCTACTTGTCCTTGTTTACTTTTCCAAATGATATAGAATCAGCCTGTTTGTACTCCCAAAAATCCTGTTGTTCTTTTTTACTGGAATTATATAAAACATTCAGATTAATTTAGAGAGAATTGGCATCTTTATATCTAAAACTATGACAGATCTTTCCATTTTTCCATATCTTTTTTTTATCCCTCAGGAGAATTTTTAAATTTTAATACAGCATACATATTATTTCTTAAATTTATTTTTAGATGTTTTAACCTTTAAATGCTAATAATCTCTTTTCCATTATATCTTCTAAATGATTATTGTTAGTATATATGAAAGCTATGGGTGTTGACGTGTTATTTTGGTATTCAGGCACATTTATAAGTTATTTTATTCATTATAATTAATTTTTCACTTGGTTCTCATGGACATTCTAGTCACATATCCCTGTTATTTGCAAATAACACTCATTTACCTTCTTTTGATTTTTATAATTTTATAACTTGTTTGTTTTCTTTTTCCTTACATCCAGCAGCCTTGACTTGTGAATCAAAAACACCATTAATAAATAGTTAAATTGAGGATATCCTTATTCTGGTACTAACGTTAATGGGAATATTCTCAAATTTCCTATGCTAAACCTGAAATGGTTCTGTTAAGGATATTTTCCTATTATATTTTGAGAGTTTTAAAAAATCAATAATAGATATTGAATTTTATCAAATGCCTTTTCTATAAAAAATGTTCAGATAATTTTTTTCTATTTATATTTAATACAGTGAATGTCACTAATAGGTTTCATACTGTTAAACCCTTCTTGCACTCCAAAATTAACCTCATTTGCTATGGTGTTGTATTCTTTTAATGTGTGGAAGTACATATTAGATCCATTACTTTTTCCTGAGCAACCCTGTGAGCTGGGCACAACTGTCCTGTCAGCCCGACCCCTCCCTTCTCCTCCAGCCTCACTGGTCCTTCATGGTCCCTCAGACACGCCAAGCTTGCTGCTACCTCGGAGAATGTGCAGCGCCTGCCAGACCTGCTGCTCCCTGACCCTCTGTCCCCAGGTATCCTCATGTGTCATCCCTCTTTTCATCTGTGTCTCTAATTACATGTGACCTAGCTAGAGAGGCCTTTCCTGTCTACCCCACATAAAACAGAAATTGTCTTACAATCTTATCTCTACCCTAACCCTATGTCATTTTTGTTTATAGCAACTGTCACCACTTGACATATATTCCCATGTGGAATATTTTAACTTCTATTCATTAACATTCCATTTCCCCAGTAGAATGTAAGCGCCTCAAGAGGAGAGATTTTTGTCTACTTTGCTCATTGCTCACTTCCCAGTGCCAAAAGTACTAAATATTTGTTAAATGAATGAGTAGCAAATGAATGAACACCTATTTTGTACATAAGAAAACTGAAGCTTACAGAAATTAAGTAACTAAAATCACACAGCGGCAGAACTGAGACTAAAACCACAGTCTAACGTTCAATTCCCTAACCTTTGCCATTAAAACAAAAGATTTTAGACCATAGAAAACACTCATATATATAATCTTATGAATTCTAAAGCACAAGTTAATGACCCCATTGATTGAAAGTCTGAGAAAAACTATGTAGATGGTCCTTGTACAAAGTAAGCAAAAGAATTAGAGGGTAGCCTTCAAAGAATTCCTGGGAAATTACAGGAGTTACATTAAGTAAGCTCTCCTCTTTCAACACCCCTAAGTCACACAGCAAGCACAATGAAGCTCTGATCTTCAAAGACATGTGTCCTTGGATACCCGAAAGATAAAAGTGGATGCCTCAGGTCACTAGAAGGCCAATCAACATGTATTTATTAATGGTTCTGGAAGATAAACATGATATCAATACCATTTTCCAGGGGACCAGTCATACCATGACCAGTACAGACACTAAGGACTGAGCTTTGAAACAACTATTTGCTCTTCCAAAGCCAAAGAATCTTTTATGGTTTCAACAGACAAGTTATAATCAGATGTTCTTCAGTTCTTTCCTCTTCTATCACGAAGAGACTTTCTCTTTTTTTTTTTATTTTACACACACACACATATATATATATATTATATATATTTTTTTTTTTTTTTTTTTTTTTTGGAGAGATAGAGTCTTACTTTGTTGCCCATGTGGTCTCAAACTCCTGATCTCAAGCAATCTTCCCACCTCAGCCTCCAAAGTGCTAGGATTTCAGGTGTGAGTCACTTGTGCCCAGCCTACCACCGGGACACTTTCTTTCATTGAACCAACTTTAGGTTAAAACAAAATTTCACAAATCTCCATTTTTGACAATAAATGGTACAGTATGTTAATTTTTTTCAGAATTCAATCAAAGCCTGCATTGTAGAACTGTGTGGCTGATCCAACACTGCAACATGTCACATTTAATTCCATCAGTGTAAAGCATAATGAGCAAAGACTGAGCTAGTGAGGCATAACTAAATGTTTTGAACCTATAGATTTAAAAATCAAGGCCCATTTGTGTTATTTCTAAATAGTAAATAAAATCATTTTCCAACATTTCACTATCAAATTAGTCATTTTTTCCACCAGCACACACTTGAGAGAGCCACAAAAGGGCTTTTCTAACAGTTCATTATATTATTACTCATAACCTTCTAAATATTTCTCCTCATTGGCTTCTATTCAGAGGTAAATGGAAGGCAGTAAAATTTATGGAAAATATATTCAACTGCTTAAAATACATCAACCAAAAGAAAAAAGATTTTAGAACCGTATTATGAGTTGTGAAATTGTACCGCTTCACTTAGTTTTCAGTTTCACTGGTAGGTAGCAAAACTGACAGACTGGTCAAGTTCCAAAACACCTCCTATACAGAGCCCGACTCTTCCATCTCAAATTCTCACCTTGGTCAAGGCCAGAGTAAACACCTGTCCTTCACATTTTTACACAACATCACTTTGTATGCCGCAAATATAAGCTTTCACACCAGGGAGGAAGCAAATTCCAGAGCACTGGACAAATTTCCGCTCTCTTAAACCTGTCTGTTGATTGTTCCCTTGACTTTCTCGGCTGTCAAGATGGTGAAAGGAGGAAAAGGATCCTTCAGTAAAACTGTAAGGAATAACCAGATAAGTCTGCCCTTTAAGCTCTTCACACAGAAAGAGGTAAAGTAACACACACTCCAGTCTAAGGCTTAAAATTTAGCTATGAAAATTATATCCCGGCACTTGACAAAAATGTTGCAAAATTTAATAAGATAAGATTATTAACATGAAGTCAATTTTTATATTTCAGGGGTCAAGGACGAGACATTAAAAAATAATTTTTTTAAGTAATAGTTTAAAGTTACCATACTTTAAAATTAAGGAGAAAAATGACAATTGTACCAGTTCAGAAATGCCTTAGAGAAATGAGGGAGAAAAAACTCACCTTAATAAAACTCAGCTTAATACAAGAAAATAATTTACTCATCTTGCATAATACTTTCATTTTATTGAGTCCTTTCTCTAAGAATCCTTGAGATCTTTATAAATATTTTCAATCAATCCTTCATTTATCAGCATAAAATGAAAGGCACTGCTATTACCATTTACAAACATGCAATAAATTTCAGTAACAAAAAATAAAGAGAGAGAGAAAAAAAAATTTTCAGGAAACTTCAAAGCAAAGACATCCTTTTTTGGCTTGGGGTTTTTGAAGGGGAGAGAAGTGAAACATACCACAACAATGGAAGTACATGCAGTAGCAAGACTGGCTTAAGTAGCAAGCAGATTTGGAGTTTACTGTGCAACAGTCTTGCCACAGACTTGCAGGAAAAATAAACTCAATTTACACTCCAACATTCAAAAATACCTCTTTTAGGCCTAACATCCAGGATCTACAAGGAACTCAAACGTGCCAAATGTAAAAAACAAACAACCACATTAAAAAGTGGGTAAAAGACATGAACAGATACTTCTCAAAAGAAGAGATACTGGCAGCCAACAGACACATGAAAAAGTGCTCAACCTCACTCATCATCAGAGAACAGAAAATCAAAACCACACTGAGATACCACCTAACCCCAGTAAGAATGGCCATCATTAATAAAACGAATAACAACAAATGCTGGCAAGGATGCAGAGAAAAAGGAATGCTTCTACACTGCTGGAAGGAATGTAAACTAGTGCAACCTCTTTGGAAAACAGTGTGGCAATTTCTGAAAGAACTAGAAATTGATCTTCCATATGACCCAGCAATCCCCCTATTGGGAATATACCCAGAGGAACACAAATCTTTCTACAAAAAAGATACCTGTACACACAGGTTTATTGCAGCACTACTCACAATAGCAAAAACATGGAACCAACCATATTGCCCATGGAAATTGGACTGGAAAAAAAAATGTGGTAATATATACAATGGAATAATACACAGCTATAAAAAAGGATAAAATTATGGACTTCGCAGCAACTTGGATGGATTTAAAGTCTATCATACTCAATGATCTATCACAGAAACAAAGAACAGAGTACCATATGTTCTCACTCATAAGCGGACTTGAACAATTACTATAAGAAAGGAATTGGCAGTAGTGGGAAACTACCAGGGGAGGGGGGCGCACAGCTCATCAACAAGGGTACCTACATAATGAACATTTGTCTATCTAACCCTGAATTGTACCCCACATCTTAAATAAAGAAATAAAAAGAAAAAGAAAAAGAATAAAAAATCTCTTCTATATCAAGTCCTAAATACGCTGCAAGTTTTATAACCACAACAAAGTCTAACATCAGACCTCACCACTTACATTTTTACCTTTTGAATCTTGGAAGCAAGAGACATTCAGAAGCATGAAGTGACTGACAAAATTCTAGCAAATCTATTTTTTTTTTTTTTTTGCTTGCAGTAATTTTTATTTGGTAAGAATCACAGAACTAGAAAAGAACTAGAAAAGGATATTCAGCTGGGCTCGGTGGCTCAGCCTGTAATCCCACGCCTTTGGGAGACTGGGGTGAGTGGATTGCCTGAGTCCGCGGGTTCGAGACCCGCCTGGGCAACTTGGCGAGACCTCATCTCTACAATAAATCAAAATATGGCCGGGCATGGAAGTGCGTGCCTGTAGTTCCAGCTACTCGGAAGGCTGAGGCAGAAGGATCGCCGGAGCCCAGCAGGTCAAGGCTGCGGTTGCTGGGAGCGGCCACTGCACTCCAGTCTGGGCAACAGAGTGAGACTCCAGCTCAAAAAAGAAAAGAAAAGAAAAGGATATTCAATTTATCCAGTCCAACCAGAGCTCATTGTACAAATAAGAACAGAAACAGGCAAAGAGACTTACCAAGGTCACATAACAAAGGTTATGATTGGACCAGTTTTCCTTAATTCTGTGTTTTTTCCCTTATATGGTAATTAGTATACTAGATAGTATAATAATTCTTACAGTGTAGCAAATTATGCCATTAAATTTAAGAGACCAACATGTATAGAATAAAACAGTAAATCATTAATGTTTACTTAAAACAAATAACGAGTAATTGAAAAGTTATCTGTCTGTCCTTAACTTCTCCATTAAAGATTGATTTATTGGATATATTCACCAATGTTTCATTAAAGCACTGGGTTTAATATTCAACAAGTATTGATTTACTGGGTATATTCATCATTGTTTCATTACAGCAAAATGTGTTAAATCCTTAACAAAGAAAACATTAAGTCAATGAGGTAAGACAAGTTGCTAAAAAAAAAAAAAAAACAGCAAGAGGAAAAAAGTCCACTATTTTCAAGGGCAGGCTCAAAAAGGAAAGTGCAGTAAACATCCTTGGCAGTAGCAGGGCACCTTATACATGTCTCTATTATTGTTTGTTTACATGTTTTAATCCCCCGAGGAGGCTGTGATCACCTCAAAGGCAAAGACTTGGTTCTATGTCACACTGGTCTACCAGCCACGAATTCAAAAAAAGAATCAAGTGTTAAGTCAATTAACCTTTCTTAAATTATCTTGACAAAAAATATTCATAGTGTCCTTGTTACATGAATTTTATTTCAATTTTTTAAAGTACATACATACACAAAAATCATGGCCCAAGTCTTCAGTAAAAGCCAACAGACAGTTGTCTGTCTGTGCTTTTTAAATGATTAAGGCAAAGCTATTTTGAAGTCAGATTCAAAATCACCAGACTCTAACTTAATGGTAATATGTTTTACAATAAACAATAAGCCCTATAATCACACGTGCGTTTTCTAACCTACATATATCCAGTGTCTGTCCAGACCGGTGAGTACACATCTCAAAGCACCCACCAAGTTATGTTTGGCTTCTAGGTCTGCTGATCCGCATGCTACTGAAACCGGGATTTACCTTCTTTATTTAAGTGTAAATAGATTCCATAACATTAGACTCTACCATAGGAAGCATAGATTTGAAGTGCTGTTTTTGTTTTGTTTTGCTTTGTTTCCTTATTGGGAAAAAAAAATACACTGAAGTTTAAAAAAAAAAAAAAAGAATGTCAGGAGAGACACAGAGTGAAAAGAAACTTTGGGGAAATGGAGGGACCTGCTTTGCTTCAGGCTCCCTCCTGGCCTTGAGTTTTTTAATCTATTAGAAATGTAAAGACTACCACACAGGTTGGGGGACTGACTGGTACATGGCCCTGTAGCTCCTGAACCAAGCACCTGGACTCATCTCCCTCAATCACCTCAGCATATGCACTCATCCATCCCCAGATACTAAGATTCCCCTGAGACTGAAACAACCCAAAACCTCATTCAAGTACAAATGTGATCTTTGGCATCCAGCTCTTACTGAAAGGTCAAGTACACACCAGCCAGCACTTGAAGCAATTAGCTAACATTATGTCCACTGTCTCTGGCCCAAAAATTAAAATCCTGGAGCAAAAATGCAATGTGGTCATAGGCCAAAGAAAGGAAAATGAAAACTACAGAAGAAGGATGCAGAGGGCAAAGATATTACTATGAATTACCAAGTTTAAACTCATAATACTGACATCAATGACTAGAAGAACACAGCTTCCACAGAATCTGTCAGGTTTCACTAGAT
This sequence comes from Carlito syrichta, assembly GCF_000164805.1. NCBI lineage: Eukaryota > Metazoa > Chordata > Mammalia > Primates > Tarsiidae > Carlito > Carlito syrichta. The sequence goes on along the minus strand of NW_007248649.1, from coordinate 64,486 downwards.
AGATTATAAGAAGGCAGGGCAGGAACCCTCTACTCTTTATTCTCGTTACTGTTCAACAAATCACAGATGTGTATACGCTAAAATTAATATGGATATTTTATATGCCCCTAAAAAAAGTCTAAATGACATTAATATGCACATTCTTGATAGAAAGATGAAGTCACATGCTCAGAGTACATTGTCATAATAAAATCTCTGACTTGTTGGCAGAAAGACAGACCACCCACACATACTAATAACTTTTTTTCACGAACCCTATGGCAGGAAACTGAAATAAATGACTGACATCCTTTCAGTGACCCTACTGAAGTGAGAGAGTAATTCAAGTCAGAACAAGAATCTTTTTTCTTTTTTTTTTTTTTTTTTTGAGTTGGAGTCTCACTCTGTTATCCAGACTGGAGTGCAGTGGCGGGTCCTGGCCACCGCAGCCTTGACCTGCTGGGCTCCGGCAATCCTTCTGACTTAGCCTTCCAAGTAGCTGAAACTACAGGAGTGCACTATCACACCCAGCTAATTTTTTTGATTTATTGTAGAGATGAGGTCTCGCCAAGTTGCCCAGGCGGGTCTCGAACCCGCAGGCTCAGGTAATCCACTCACCTCAGCCTCCCAAAGCGCGGGATTACTGTAGGCTGAGCCACCAAGCCCAGCTCAGAACAAGAATCTTTATAAGAAGTTTTCAAAGCACAGATATTCCTTTTGGAAAATGCTCTGGCCCCAAGCCTCAGCACATACACCTTTTATAAGCTAGCCTGTCTTAACACACAGCCTCTGTTTACTGACTGAATCACAGATACAACACATTTACAAAAGAAATTAAATATACATACATATAGCTTTCTTTTCTACACTGTTAGGCAAAAAACACAAGCAGAATAAGCTAAGGTGCTGACCTCTGGCTTAAACACAAATGGAATTACCCCACCACACATTATTCAAAAATGCAAAGCACAACTCTCAAGTTAATTTGTCACTTGGAGAAATCACTGTGCTTTTATGATGAGAATTCATTTATGAGAAGCTCTTAGCACAATTTTCCCCTTAACCTTCTCAATTTATCTTACATTTGCTACTCTTCTACAGCAAACTTTTATGTGCAATTTTAAGGCTAATGTAATGTAAGTTACAAGGGCACTAGTCTTTGAAACCCAAAGAACAATCTAATGAAAATGAGATGATGTTACTAGCTGCCAATGATTTGCTGTCTCCTGACTCAACATACTAAAAAATACTATTGGACAGGATTTTGTAAGATCTCTGTAGAGGACAGAAGAGGGGCTGGGGCCAGCTATTATTTGACTGTGAAATGGGGAAATTATATCTATAAAGTTTTGTTTTAAAAAAAACACTAAAATAAGGAACAACAAAAAAGAAATCCACAATTTTAATATGATCCATTCCTCTAGAGATGATAATGATTTTACGTACCAGTAAACAATCAGTCTTTTAGACACGATGAAATTTTGAGACTTCTCTGGGCATCATTTGAGTACATTTAGAAGTAACTAGAGCACGAGCCCAGTGGGAGTGTTCCAAGCTGTTGTATGATGAGTAAACTTAATAAAACTGTTTCACTCTTTTCTCTAAGCCTCAGTTATCACCTGTAAGAACTGGGATAATATCCTCCTGCTCTATAAACCTCACAGAATCAAGTTTTAAAAAGAAACTATACCTGAAATTACTGGATAAGCTGAAAATCACTATCCAAATGCATTACTGCTGTTGAGAATAACAAGTGTGCACCATTTCCAAATACCAAAAACAAAAAAAAAAAGCAAGATTGTACAAGCATAGAACCAGTCTCACTTGATTTTAAGTATACAGTAACACCTGAGTAGACAAGACAGACTACAATAGTATTGCACAATTTGGCCTGAAAGCTCTTCCAGGTCAAATGGCTACAAATCTTGTGAAAACGTCTTAAAACTATTATCCAAAAGCAACTATAAAAAAAGTAAATCAGCTTTTTGTTGATGAGTGGTCAGTGGAGGAGGCAAGAGAGCCTTTCTAAAATCTGGAAAACTGGACCCTCCACCCACAATAAGTATATCCATATATTCAAGCCAAGTTTACTTTTCTGGCATTAGAAGTGGTTCTTGGGATTCCGAGCTACAAATCCCCCGCTACAGGCTATTGAAAGTCTGTCTATTCATCAAAAAGACACAAGAGAAAAGGAACAGGTTTATAATGATAACAAAGTACCCCAGATAACATGACCATGATTACATTGGTGTTGCCCTTCAGAAATCTTCTCTCATTGGAGACATGATGCTGAAAGGTCTGTAATTCCCGAGTCTCCTTAGCGGTATTCAGACAAATGAGGTCCTCATAGGTCAAGCAGAAAATCACTTCCTTTGATAAACAAGCAAGCTTCCAGCTAAGGTAACATCTAAAAATCAGTTTTCATACACATCCAATGGCTGCTTCCGAATTTCTACATAAAAGGGGCTTAGGGTTGGCAAACTAATTGGAAGCCCAAGCTAGGGTAGTAGTTTTAAGCTAAAGTTGCCAGAGATTTCACATAAGATAGGGGGGGAAAATTGTATTTCCATTGCAAAGCATGAGGAATGCTATGGAAAGGAGAGAGAGCAGGGCTAAGGAACCCCAGGCCAACTCTTGGCACTATCACTGAGTTCACTGACACCAGTGGTTCTCAAATGTTCACATGCCAACAGAATCACCCAGAAGACTTTTTTTTCTTTTTTTTTTGAGTTGGAGTCTCACTCTGTCACCCAGACTGGAGTGCAGTGGCCGTTTCCGGCCACCACAGCCTCGACCTGCTGGGCTCCGGCGATCCTTCCGCCTCAGCCTTCCAAGTAGCCGGAATTACAGGCATGCACTACCACGCCCAGCTGATTTTTTGATTGATTGTAGAGATGAGGTCTCGCTGCCCAGGTGGGTCTCGAACCCGCGGGCTCAGGCAATCCACTCACCTCAGCCTCCCAAAGGCGCGGTATTACAGGCTGAGCCACCGAGTCCGGCTCCAGAAGACTTTTTAAATACAAATTGCTGTGCTTAATCTCCACCCTCAAGGTTTCTGATTCAGTAGTACTAGGGTGGCCAAGAATCTATATTCCAACAAATTTTGAGATATACCAATGCAGCCAGTTAGGGAATCATTGACTGCACAATTAGAGCTAATCTCATCTAGGACACCCCATCTTCTAAAGCACTTTCATAGTGCCATACAGATGCCACACTCATCATCAAATTTAAAAAGCAGTACCATCCTGTCACCCAGGTAAACCTCTCACTTGTGCTACCTACAGTGCATGTTGGTTAGGCTGAAATCAAAATATACAATAAGCTTCTTGATGTCTGGTGAGTGTAGGTAATTCACACTACAGATAAATGGAGAGGAAGAACTTGGAGCAATTGCATTTTAAAATTTTACCCTCAGGAAACAATAAACAGCAAATTGATGCGAGAAGGATTTACTTAACACTTAGTAATCTATCCATTACTCCAGAACTGTGGTTTCCAAATTGAACCCCAGGTGACTCAAAGGCTAGGGTGAGAAGGGAGTAGAAAAATGATGGAAGCTTTTGGCTTTTCATCTCTGTTCCCCTCTGAACCAGAAGTTCAGTTTTTCTCTGATTAACATATGAAGATAAAGTCTATTTTTAAATGGTTTTACTATCCCTTTGAGGAGAAAAAGTCTTAAAAACCAGAGTTTGATTATCTCTAAGAGTCCCTCTATTTTTGTGATTCTATTATAACATAACAATCACAGGATAAATGGCACATTACAAAAATAAAAATATGAAACTGGCCCAGGAAGTCAGCAGCAGGCTACAAACAGCATCAGAATGGAGGGTTAGCAGTCAGATCACATTTGTGTCTAGTAGGAAGGTCTGAACGTCATATACAGGAGCTTCCAAACTCACTGAGGGTAGCAACTGGATGTTTGTAAATGGAATATAAAAACCAGACAAACTCCAGTAGTAATCATCTTTACTTAATCTTTCCCAGTCAAGCAGACACCTCATAGAAACCAAGGCCTTATATGCTACAACGCGGATGAGCCTTGAGAACATTATTCTAAGCGGAAAAAAAGTCAGCCATGAAAAGACAGATACTGTGTGATTTCAGTCATATGAGACACCTAGGGAAGATAAATCCATGGAGACATCATGGTTACCAGAGGCTGGAGAGAGGTAGAAATAGAGTTAATGTTTAATGGATACAGAGTTACGGTTTTACAAAATAAAAAGAGTTATGGAGATGGATGGTGGTGATGGTTGTACAACATGATAAATACAACTAATACCACTGAACTGTACCCGCAAAGATTGTTAAGATGGTAAATTTTGTGTCAAGTATATTTTACCACAATTTTTTTAAAAAGTTAGAAGAAAAAAAAAGAAACCAAGGTCTTTTCAGTAAATGTCATGGTGATACTGTGAAACACAGAAAAGAATGCCACATGCTCAGGATTGTTATCAAACAAGACCACCTACTGAACAGTTAAAACTTTTCTTTATGACAGACAATCGTAAGCTGCCAGGCAAGCTGTGCATAAAATACTAGGATCATTGCTGCGGTCCACAACTGGATCACAGCTGAAAGGCAAGAACAGAGCACTGGTGGTAGGTGGGCATACCTTTTACTAGAAGCTTTAATTTATGTCACCCATAAAACCATCTGCAAGGGGCAAAGGAGGAAGTGTGAGCTTCTAACTAAGAGGCCGTCCATTCCTGGAATGCCAAAACTATTGGCGACGACTAAGGTGCCCTGTCATGGTATGGAAAATATGGATTCCATAGAAAACAGCTAGTAAGAACATCTTCGAGGTCCCCAGTATCTCAAATACACCATCATTCTACTTTCAACCATCACCATTGCTACTTTCTTTGGCTAAGGAAGCACCTTGAGGTAGGAAGAAAAAATAGTCTCAGGAAGTCAGTAACTTACAATCCAATTCCAACAGGAGATTGAAATCACTCCGCAAAACCCATATCCTCCACACCAAGGTAGCCAGAATGTCCCCATGCTCTAGGGACATGAGGGATGGGGAGGGCATCCAACAGTGTTATGTATTCGTTATTTCATCCAAGGAAAACGTTTTCTTACATGAGCAGAATATGAAAAAAAATAAATAAATAAACATTTAAAACATGATGAACAACACATGGTTCCAAATCTCGAGGAGCTCACAAAGGCTCTGGAAAACCCACCCTCAACCAAGCAACACTGTGAAGTCATACCTTATGGCGCAGGAACGGGGTTAGGCAGAAATCAAACCAAGGCAGCCAACTACAAAAGTTCAAATTACCCTTGAAAATGCACTGAAGTTGTTCTTAAAATACAATACTATGCTAAGTCCAAGAGAAGTTGTTCGCCCTGGTCTTCAGAAAACATCATTGTCTGTTCAGGTAAACACCAGAGAAAGCAGTTGGCTTGCATCTTATGGACCATGCTGTTAAAACCAAAATGCTCGCCCTCTGAGAGGAAATTAAATCTCCCTATAAACAGCAGGCTCACATCTCCCACCTCATGTTCACGCCAGGACTCTGCTCATCATACTTCAATTGTTATTTCTTGCCCTTCTTTTTTCTTTTGGCAAGTGCATTAGTTGAATTCCTGTGAGTGAAATATGTATATAGCATGACTCCACTATAATATCATCATCTTAATATTTACCCAAAGGCATGCCAAAATGCCACCATTTCTTTGAGGCATGTAACATACTATGAATCCTTCTTTTGTAGGTAAATATATAACAGGAAAAGTGTTATAAATTAACCCTACACAAGAGAAGAATGATTTTACCAAATTAGCTACAGTTATCTGCAGAGACTAAAGACACCAGACAAATGAATAAGTATGTTTTGGCAGGTGAAAGGAAAATCACCATAGATACAGAACATGAAGTATACTACCCCAGTAAATTGGGTTCTGTCGGGGAACAATGTGAATCCATGGTGCACCTCAGAGAGGCCTAGAGGGGGCAAAGGGGGGATTCTAATGACACAAACTCCAAAGTTCTTCATTGTCAGTCCCACCCTCGATACATGACAAAGTAGACTCCATGCCCAAAGTCCTTCAGGTCAGCAATGATTCAAGACAAAGAGAAGGGTCTGTTAGGTTACTCTGACCTACTCAAACAGATTACTCAATCAGTTACACAGTCCCAAGTGCTGCTGTCCTCCACTCCCTTCAAGGTCACAAACATTGCTACAGCTTCACAGTTCCCTGGAGGCTAGTATAGTCCCTACATCCTTCTCCAATTTTAAACTTTGTTAAATTTTATTTTTAAATGGACATATAATTACTGTACATATTCATGGAATACATACTGATGTTTTAATACATAGAGTGATCAGATCATATGGTGATCAGATCAGTGTAATTAGCATATCCATCATCTAAAACATTTATCATTTCTTTGTGTTGGGGACATTCAACATCCTCCTATCTGAAACTATGTAATACACTATTGTTAACTAGAATCACAAGAATGAGTGCCATGCCCACCACACCTCAGACTTCGCTAGGCAACATCCACAAAATAAACCCAACCATTTGCTGGGAAACCTGGCTTTCTTCCCAGAGACACATGTATGCATTCTTTTATAATAATAACAACAAGTGTTTTCTCGAGAAAACTCTCCTCCTGAGTATTCTTTCACCACCGTTTTTTCAATGCCTTTCTTTTACAGGTTCTGCTGATGTCACCCATGAAGAGGCTGCATATCTGACCATTGCTTGTCTTTCATCATGCTATGGTAACTTTCAGCTAGCTAGGCACTCCTCCCTCTTTTGTCCTCTGCGGATTCCACTTTGTCCTTCCACTTTGTCCTTCGGATGATCTAATACTTAGCCTCCAATTCCCTGGAAGGATGGGTGGTATATTTAAATGCAAAAAGGCACAAAAGAAGACTGTTTGCACTAGTCAAATAAATAATATACATTTTCACACAACTACATAATTTACGCCCTATTCCATTTCCTGGATATAAAGGCTTCAGGAAACTTCCATGCCTCCACAACAGCCTTAAAATCATTCCCTCCTTATCTCCCTCCTTCAGTGAACACCTAACCGCTTCTAAACTTTTACTTGACCTCAGTCCACACTTATCACCATCTTAAAGTCTTCAGCTGATTTTGGAAACAAAAATTTTAAAGTAGGCAATTTAAAAAGACTAGTAAATCTGTTCTTGACAGAACTAGACAATTCTAATGAAACAAAATGACAACAACATGGCTTGCTGCCAAGGTATCATGGGCAATTTAAGAATTAGACTCAAAATACCTGATATAATCTGAAAGATTGAGTGACCTCTGTACATTTAATCTTTTGCCTGGTTTGCACTGTGTGTAAGATATGAAACTTAAAATATTAAGACAGCAGTTTAGGAAGACACCTTCAATTCAAGACTTAGGAAGACAGGGTGGCAGTAGGTACTACAAAAGAGATTTACTAACTAGATGTGAGTAGCAATTTCTATCTGCAGGGAATGTGAGATATATAATACACAGTTTTCCTAAATGTTATGCTCTGAAATGCTTCATTAACTTTTTTTTTTTCAGGCCGGTTGCCGTGGCTCACACCTTAATCCCAGCACTGTGGGAGTCTGAGGCGGGAGAATCGCTGGAGCTTTGGAGTTCAAGACCAGCCTGGGCAACCTGGTGAAACCTCGTCTCCATAAAAAAAATCAAAAAATTAGCCGGGCATGGTGATGCACACCTGTAGTCCTGTGTCAGAAAGGGGCTGATAACAGTTAAAAATATTTCTTTTGCAAATCAATCGGCAAGCTCCAAAACCTGCCAGAAAGGTTTTGTTTCAGAAAACCAAATAGCCAAGGATGGTTTTCTTGGAGATGCAAAATAGTGCCCGATTCACCCCAGGTGAAGTCATAGGTCTACAATCCCTGCTTGCTTTGCATATCCTGGAGACCATTTGTTCTTTAAAAATCTGATTTTGCTGAGTACAACCTTGTGAATTCCAAGAAAATGTGTAATTGCTCAACCCAACCCCTCTCCCTTACCGAAACTAAGGTATAAGACCCCTCTCTTAGCCCGCGGGTTCAAGACCTGCCTGGGCAACTTGGTGAGACCTCATCTCTACAACAAAACAAAAAATTAGCCAGGCGTGGTAGAGCGCGCCTGTAGTTCCAGCTACTTGGAAGGCTGAGGTGGAAGGATCGCCGGAACCCAGCAGGTCGAGGCTGTGGTGGCCGGGGGGCAGCCACTGCACTCCAGTCTGGGCGACAGAGTGAGACTTCAACTCAACAACAACAACAAAAAGACCCCTCTTCTCCTTCCCCGGGGGGCTCCCAAGCCTGCTGAGACGCGCGGTGCAAATAAATGTGCTACTTCCTAAAACAGCCTCGGTGTCATGGCCTCTCTGTGTTCCTGCTACAGTCCCAGCTACTCAGGAGGTTGAGGTGGAAAGATCACCTGAGCCCAGGAGGTCGAGACTGTGGTAAGCCATGACTGTGCCACTGCACTATAGCCCGTGGTAGAGTGAGAGTCTGATTCCAAAAAAAAATTTTTTTTCAGCCTTGGAGAATAAAATGATCAATTCTTTGCTGAAATGTTTACTTCCTTCACACAAATTTAAAACTAACAACAGGAATACCCTTAACACGGGACCTCCAAAACCTTTTTTGTTTGTAGCAGGAAAAATAGAGAGACCATGACACCGAGGCTATTAAGAAGTGGCAACTTTATTACGCTGACCAGCACAGGGAGCTAATGCGTCCAAGTCGAGCGCCCCAGAACAGGGGAAGTGGGGTCTATATCCTTGTTTAGGTAAGGGAGGGGGTGTGTTGAGCACATCTCCTTTGGAATTTACAAGGTGGTGCTTAGAAAAATCAGATTTTTTAAAGAACAAATGGTTTCCAGGAACTGCAGGGTTGTAAACTGTCAACTTCAGAAGAGGGGTTTTGGATAAGTCTGTGAATTAGTTACTCTTTTGCATTTCCATGAGAGCCATCAGTTTTTAGTCATATGGCCTTTTCAAACAAAACCAGCCTGGCAGGTCTTCAGAGTTTGCCACTTGGCTTTTAAAAGGAAATGCCTTTAACTGCTACCAACACCCCTTTCTGCCATATCATGTTTAAATATAGAACATATTAAAAATTTACCCACATTTTAACAAATGTGTTTAATATGTCAGTAGTCACATTACCATAATAATATAGCTTCAAATATCAAAAATAAATGTCTTTTTTCACCAGATAGCCACAATTTCAAAAACAAATGTTTTCCTATACTGGGAGAAAATTAAACTCTTAAAACAGAAAAATCATAAGCATTCAAAATCGCAATCACGAAATTCCCTTTATTTCATCTGTCTGTAAAATCAAGAACATCTGTCATGTGATACAAAAAATGTAAACATCTGAATTTCAAGTGTGTGCAAAAGCTCCTTCCCACTCCTCCTCTCTCCCCCACCAACCTTAAGAAACAGTCTCGTTTTTTTGGTCGCTCTGCAAAAGGGTATTAACACTTTAAGCCATTCTAGCGTCAGCCACTGTTCTGGTTTCTCATGTGAGAAAGCACTGTTGCAAAGCTAAGACAAATAACAGAGATTAATGCAGTATTACCTTGAAGAAGCAATTAAAAGAGGCTGAAAAGCAGCAACTAAACCCCAAACCATTTGCTCTCTCACAATAGGAAGCGGAAGATAATCTTGTTTACTAAACATAAATCACTTGAGATCTGGCCAAATTCTTCAATGATATTCCAGATGGAAACAGCAAAGCCAGGAGCTGCTTACATAAGTATTTACTTCCAACTCTGAAAACAAACTGGACCGGTTTTTCTTGTTGCTTCTAGGAAAGTGATCATTTTAAATGAATAAAACAATTCAACAGAAGGGCTTCCCTGGACCCACTCAGGCTCAATTTTTGGCCCCATCCGTTCCCACTTTTTCAGCCCTATTAGGTTACTTAGGACTAATTTTTCTTCCTCTTCTTCAGTATTTATTTTAAAGTCTTTAGGCAGCAGAAAGTAAACTCCATCAATCAATTTTATGTTCTCATATATTTTTGTTGTATATCTACATTTTTTTCATGGAAAAAAGTCATGATAAAGTCCTTTAAATTTTCCCACGTATGTGTAAATATATACGTATTTTTAAAATTTTCTTCAGTGTTGCCTTTCCTAGAGTTCATGTCCATGTGCCTCCACTTATAGGAAAGGTTTGACTTTATTACTCATTTTCTTGGGTTAAAGTCACTTAGACAAAGAGACTTTGAGAGTTATAAAGTACAAGCCAGTCACTTGTTTTGTTTAAAGGTACTACGTGAACAGTTGAGTATTTTGGTGGTGCTAGTTAGTTCAACAACCAAAGGTTTGTGAGAACACTTTCCTTATGACCCTTTTTCTACTAAACATCACAGGAAATGCCAGTGAACCTGACAGAGATCCACTGTTCCACTGTGTCCAAGAAAAGCGACACTGGTGTATGAGTAGGAGGCACCTAAGATAAGCCGAACAAAAGGCAGTCCCCTGTGCCCAGATTAAAACCTCATTTTGTTTTAAAGTGTACTGCAGCAGGAAGCCCTGGATTATCTCGACCCCATATGTTTTTCGTTCTTCATTCTACAGCTCTAGATATTTCCTTGTACACAGCCAAGGAGCCAAGGCTACAAAATATCCAGCAGACTTTACTCCTGTTTGCCAAAACATACATTACAGCACCTATTCGTCTTCCATTTAGTCAGATTTTTCACTCCTATATGCTGTCCACATCCCCACACGTCCTCTGCACCTCAAAAGAATTATTACTTTTCTTTACACTAGGCCAGCACAGTGGCTCACGCCTGTAATCCCAGCACTTTGGGAGGCCAAGGCAAGAGGATCGCTTGAGACCAATAGTTCAAAACTTTTTTTATGCTCTACCAACATAATTGCCTCGCAAGCTAGCTGGTGAACAGACTGTTCTAGAGTCAGTTCACACCACAGCAGGCCTGGCCCTGTTGTTTTCTCTTTCTACAGGAACACTATCCTTTTTCCCAGGCCTGGAGGCTTCTTCCAAAGACGCAAAACTGGCCCGTGTCAACACTTGGAGTAGTTTCACCACTGGCTATTTTCTTCCTCCTCAATGTAATGCAAAGTTCTGTGGCCTAAAATGAAAACATTCAAGATCCAAATAAAAACACTCAAGATTCAAAGTAGGACAAACCTGGCCTCGACTGCTTCATATAGTCTGTATGACACAGGCAAATAACCTCTCTAAGCCTCAGTTTCAGCTCCAGGATAGAGATGATTATAGTATTTACCTTCAATGTGAACACAGAATGAAATAATGCCTGTGCCTGGAAGAGAGTAAGCTCCCAATAAATATCAGCTAGTTTTATCATCATCATACTACCACTCTATGGCCATTATTGCTACAGGGACATAAACTGGCAGACTTCTAGCCAAATTTGGATTTTCTACTTGGCCATCAAAATATATTTTTGCTTTTGTTTTCTTATTACCTTTGGAGGGATAAGCATTCTGCAGTCTATCACATCCTTGCCGTTCCTTCCCAGAATTCTTTATTCTTTTTTTTTTTTTGAGTTGGAGTCTCTGTCACCCAGGCTGGAGTGCAGTGGCACACTCACAGCTACCCCAGCATCGACCTGCTGGGCTCTGGCAATCCTTCCGCATCAGCCTCCCAAGAAGCTGGAACTACAGGCGCGCGCTACCACACCTGGCTAATTTTTTATTTGTTATAGAGACAAGGTCTCACCAAGTTGCACGGACTGGTCTAGAACCTGCGGTCTCGGGCAATCCATGTGCATCGGATCCCAAAGTGCTGGGATTACAGTCTGAGCCACCGAGCCCAGCCAAAATCTTACATTCTTATTACACTGCCGGTCAGGCCTCTGAGTTTGTGATCCCCACCTCCCAAAAAAAGTTCTCAGAGACACAAGAGAATTTTTTAAAAAACAAAATCATTATAGAAGTAAGGCAGCCAGACATTATACTAAAATGATTTTTTTTAAAACCACAGCAAGAAGCCAGATATTTCCAAAAAGGTTAAGATCTCTCAGTGAGTCAAAACATACATATGCGATGGGAGGTGGGGAAAGGAATAAACTCTACTTTGCAAGTTTATGGTCAGTAATAACATCCAGAACATGGAAAAAAGATTTGGAAGGTTCTTCTTTTTTTTGAGTTGGAGTCTCACTCTGTCGCTCAGACTGGAGTGCAGTGGCCGCTCCCGGCCCCCGCAGCCTCAACCTCCTGGGCTCCAGCGATCCTTCCGCTTCAGCCTTCCAAGTAGCTGGAACTACAGGCACGCGCTACCACACTCGGCTAATTTTTTGATTTATTGTAGAGATGAGGTCTCGCCAAGTTGCCCAGGAGGGTCTTGAACCCACGGGCTCAGGCAATTCACTCACCTCGGCCTCCCAAAGCGGGATTACAGGCTGAGCCACCGAGCCCAGCTGGGAGGTTCTTCTAAAACACAAAGTCCCACTGCTCCCTTTCCTAGTTTGGAAAATGTATAGAGAAAATACAATAATTTCCAATTCAAAAAGCACACTTCAAAAGCTAGGGTTCAGCCGGGCTCGGTGGCTCAGGCGGAAGCATCGCCAGAGCCCAGCAGGTGGAGGCTG